>NC_140658.1:11371161-11528616 GCF_978046115.1 Saccoglossus kowalevskii
AACTTGAGGGGAGTTAACACCCATGATTTTTAAAATGCCTTGATCAATAAGAGTCTAAGTTACAGGGAACATTATTTTCATTTTTCAGTGGACCAATAAATGCATTTGACAGGAAAATAGAAAAACTCTACCACAACAGCAATTAGAACAGCTTGCTGCATTATAAGTATCACTTCCCTGTCAAATTAGTGGTTCATGCTTATTTGAATCTGAACATAACAGGCCAATTCTATCACACCTTGCTAGGCTTGAACTTCCATCCAATCAGAGCATTCCAAATGAACATGATTCTCCACAAAACTAGAGGGCGCTCTGACCAAAAAATTGCCATGATCTAAATAAAAAGAACTGAATGTCCACAGTTATGTCTGTAGGTGTACCTTACCTGCATGCAAAATAAAGTCCAAGATTGGTCGGTTATGTACGTACTTATCCAAAATGAATTCATAACCATTTTAACACGTAGCCAGGGTAATGAAATTAAACGGTACCCACCGAAAAATACACAGGGTCAGAACCCTGACCAACATATTGAAATAAAGTCCAAGATTGGTCGGTTATGTACGTACTTATCCAGAGTGAATTCATAACCATTTTAACACGTAGCCAGGGTGGTGAAATTAAACGGTACCCACCGAAAAATACACAGGGTCAGAACCCTGACCAACATATTGAAATAAAGTCCAAGATTGGTCGGTTATGTACGTACTTATCCAAAATGAATTCATAACCATTTTAACACGTAGCCAGGGTAATGAAATTAAACGGTACCCACCGAAAAATACACAGGGTCAGAACCCTGACCAACATATTGAAATAAAGTCCAAGATTGGTCGGTTATGTACGTACTTATCCAAAATGAATTCATAACCATTTTAACACGTAGCCAGGGTAATGAACCAATGCATTGCCTGATATTAAATGTTAACTAACGTTTTAGTACATATGTATAAGCATTCAGTAATTTTAATGAAAAAAAAGTACATTTATCTTAGTAATAGTGACACCTGTTGTTTAGTGTGATGAACCCCCACGGTTGGGTACAGGAGCATAGAAGTTTTTAATTAAAATTGTTTTCCATAAGAAAAATGAAACCATCATACATGGCCTTATAAACAGCCTTTTACTTCATAGTGGGGTGGGTGGAGTAAAGCTGTGATTATTTTTATTACTTTCTGACCATCTAGTTTGCCATTTACCATGTCCATATAAACTAAAGCTCCAGCCAATATCAGATTTGACTACTTGTTTCAAGCTATGGCACTTGGAAATGAGTGTTGTGACATGTGGCAAATGTCCAACTGTCTTGGTTAATAAGATTGGCTATATTTCAACTAGAAACAGGTAAACCAGTATACCTGTATGTACGAAGCCAGTGATCGTTATTCAAGCCAAAGAAACTGCATCTATTTATATAAATACACATGGACAGAGAATATTTTCTTGGAGCACTAAATGTGACAATTGCCCTACTGTCTGTGATAAATATATACCACACCAGCTACATAGTGCCCGACGAGGAGTTGGGTAGGTAGTGAAGAAAAACATTGACTGAAGCCTGGCAGAGGACTGAATTGTTGTCAACAGCAACAAACATACTGGGAAAGTCAAAGACAGTGAAAAAACAAACAAACAAAAAACACACAGGCATATAAATACTAACTTTCTAGGATCTTTATTGACTCCAAGTAATCCAGAGTAGAACGAGATGAATCAACGCTATACTCCGCCATCTTTATTTTAATATTAGATGCAACCATTATTCTGTAGGGGACAACGGGTCATAACTTGAGGGGAGTTAACACCCATGATTTTTAAAATGCCTTGATCAATAAGAGTCTAAGTTACAGGGAACATTATTTTCATTTTTCAGTGGACCAATAAATGCATTTGACAGGAAAATAGAAAAACTCTACCACAACAGCAATTAGAACAGCTTGCTGCATTATAAGTATCACTTCCCTGTCAAATTAGTGGTTCATGCTTATTTGAATCTGAACATAACAGGCCAATTCTATCACACCTTGCTAGGCTTGAACTTCCATCCAATCAGAGCATTCCAAATGAACATGATTCTCCACAAAACTAGAGGGCGCTCTGACCAAAAAATTGCCATGATCTAAATAAAAAGAACTGAATGTCCACAGTTATGTCTGTAGGTGTACCTTACCTGCATGCAAAATAAAGTCCAAGATTGGTCGGTTATGTACGTACTTATCCAAAATGAATTCATAACCATTTTAACACGTAGCCAGGGTAATGAAATTAAACGGTACCCACCGAAAAATACACAGGGTCTGAACCCTGACCAACATATTGAAATAAAGTCCAAGATTGGTCGGTTATGTACGTACTTATCCAGAGTGAATTCATAACCATTTTAACACGTAGCCAGGGTAATGAAATTAAACGGTACCCACCGAAAAATACACAGGGTCAGAACCCTGACCAACATATTGAAATAAAGTCCAAGATTGGTCGGTTATGTACGTACTTATCCAGAGTGAATTCATAACCATTTTAACACGTAGCCAGGGTAATGAAATTAAACGGTACCCACCGAAAAATACACAGGGTCTGAACCCTGACCAACATATTGAAATAAAGTCCAAGATTGGTCGGTTATGTACGTACTTATCCAAAATGAATTCATAACCATTTTAACACGTAGCCAGGGTAATGAAATTAAACGGTACCCACCGAAAAATACACAGGGTCAGAACCCTGACCAACATATTGAAATAAAGTCCAAGATTGGTCGGTTATGTACGTACTTATCCAGAGTGAATTCATAACCATTTTAACACGTAGCCAGGGTAATGAAATTAAACGGTACCCACCGAAAAATACACAGGGTCTGAACCCTGACCAACATATTGAAATAAAGTCCAAGATTGGTCGGTTATGTACGTACTTATCCAAAATGAATTCATAACCATTTTAACACGTAGCCAGGGTGGTGAAATTAAACGGTACCCACCGAAAAATACACAGGGTCAGAACCCTGACCAACATATTGAAATAAAGTCCAAGATTGGTCGGTTATGTACGTACTTATCCAAAATGAATTCATAACCATTTTAACACGTAGCCAGGGTAATGAAATTAAACGGTACCCACCGAAAAATACACAGGGTCAGAACCCTGACCAACATATTGAAATAAAGTCCAAGATTGGTCGGTTATGTACGTACTTATCCAAAATGAATTCATAACCATTTTAACACGTAGCCAGGGTAATGAACCAATGCATTGCCTGATATTAAATGTTAACTAACGTTTTAGTACATATGTATAAGCATTCAGTAATTTTAATGAAAAAAAAGTACATTTATCTTAGTAATAGTGACACCTGTTGTTTAGTGTGATGAACCCCCACGGTTGGGTACAGGAGCATAGAAGTTTTTAATTAAAATTGTTTTCCATAAGAAAAATGAAACCATCATACATGGCCTTATAAACAGCCTTTTACTTCATAGTGGGGTGGGTGGAGTAAAGCTGTGATTATTTTTATTACTTTCTGACCATCTAGTTTGCCATTTACCATGTCCATATAAACTAAAGCTCCAGCCAATATCAGATTTGACTACTTGTTTCAAGCTATGGCACTTGGAAATGAGTGTTGTGACATGTGGCAAATGTCCAACTGTCTTGGTTAATAAGATTGGCTATATTTCAACTAGAAACAGGTAAACCAGTATACCTGTATGTACGAAGCCAGTGATCGTTATTCAAGCCAAAGAAACTGCATCTATTTATATAAATACACATGGACAGAGAATATTTTCTTGGAGCACTAAATGTGACAATTGCCCTACTGTCTGTGATAAATATACCACACCAGCTACATAGTGCCCGACGAGGAGTTGGGTAGGTAGTGAAGAAAAACATTGACTGAAGCCTGGCAGAGGACTGAATTGTTGTCAACAGCAACAAACATACTGGGAAAGTCAAAGACAGTGAAAAAACAAACAAACAAAAAACACACAGGCATATAAATACTAACTTTCTAGGATCTTTATTGACTCCAAGTAATCCAGAGTAGAACGAGATGAATCAACGCTATACTCCGCCATCTTTATTTTAATATTAGATGCAACCATTATTCTGTAGGGGACAACGGGTCATAACTTGAGGGGAGTTAACACCCATGATTTTTAAAATGCCTTGATCAATAAGAGTCTAAGTTACAGGGAACATTATTTTCATTTTTCAGTGGACCAATAAATGCATTTGACAGGAAAATAGAAAAACTCTACCACAACAGCAATTAGAACAGCTTGCTGCATTATAAGTATCACTTCCCTGTCAAATTAGTGGTTCATGCTTATTTGAATCTGAACATAACAGGCCAATTCTATCACACCTTGCTAGGCTTGAACTTCCATCCAATCAGAGCATTCCAAATGAACATGATTCTCCACAAAACTAGAGGGCGCTCTGACCAAAAAATTGCCATGATCTAAATAAAAAGAACTGAATGTCCACAGTTATGTCTGTAGGTGTACCTTACCTGCATGCAAAATAAAGTCCAAGATTGGTCGGTTATGTACGTACTTATCCAAAATGAATTCATAACCATTTTAACACGTAGCCAGGGTAATGAAATTAAACGGTACCCACCGAAAAATACACAGGGTCAGAACCCTGACCAACATATTGAAATAAAGTCCAAGATTGGTCGGTTATGTACGTACTTATCCAGAGTGAATTCATAACCATTTTAACACGTAGCCAGGGTAATGAAATTAAACGGTACCCACCGAAAAATACACAGGGTCTGAACCCTGACCAACATATTGAAATAAAGTCCAAGATTGGTCGGTTATGTACGTACTTATCCAAAATGAATTCATAACCATTTTAACACGTAGCCAGGGTAATGAAATTAAACGGTACCCACCGAAAAATACACAGGGTCAGAACCCTGACCAACATATTGAAATAAAGTCCAAGATTGGTCGGTTATGTACGTACTTATCCAGAGTGAATTCATAACCATTTTAACACGTAGCCAGGGTAATGAAATTAAACGGTACCCACCGAAAAATACACAGGGTCTGAACCCTGACCAACATATTGAAATAAAGTCCAAGATTGGTCGGTTATGTACGTACTTATCCAAAATGAATTCATAACCATTTTAACACGTAGCCAGGGTGGTGAAATTAAACGGTACCCACCGAAAAATACACAGGGTCAGAACCCTGACCAACATATTGAAATAAAGTCCAAGATTGGTCGGTTATGTACGTACTTATCCAAAATGAATTCATAACCATTTTAACACGTAGCCAGGGTAATGAAATTAAACGGTACCCACCGAAAAATACACAGGGTCAGAACCCTGACCAACATATTGAAATAAAGTCCAAGATTGGTCGGTTATGTACGTACTTATCCAAAATGAATTCATAACCATTTTAACACGTAGCCAGGGTAATGAACCAATGCATTGCCTGATATTAAATGTTAACTAACGTTTTAGTACATATGTATAAGCATTCAGTAATTTTAATGAAAAAAAAGTACATTTATCTTAGTAATAGTGACACCTGTTGTTTAGTGTGATGAACCCCCACGGTTGGGTACAGGAGCATAGAAGTTTTTAATTAAAATTGTTTTCCATAAGAAAAATGAAACCATCATACATGGCCTTATAAACAGCCTTTTACTTCATAGTGGGGTGGGTGGAGTAAAGCTGTGATTATTTTTATTACTTTCTGACCATCTAGTTTGCCATTTACCATGTCCATATAAACTAAAGCTCCAGCCAATATCAGATTTGACTACTTGTTTCAAGCTATGGCACTTGGAAATGAGTGTTGTGACATGTGGCAAATGTCCAACTGTCTTGGTTAATAAGATTGGCTATATTTCAACTAGAAACAGGTAAACCAGTATACCTGTATGTACGAAGCCAGTGATCGTTATTCAAGCCAAAGAAACTGCATCTATTTATATAAATACACATGGACAGAGAATATTTTCTTGGAGCACTAAATGTGACAATTGCCCTACTGTCTGTGATAAATATACCACACCAGCTACATAGTGCCCGACGAGGAGTTGGGTAGGTAGTGAAGAAAAACATTGACTGAAGCCTGGCAGAGGACTGAATTGTTGTCAACAGCAACAAACATACTGGGAAAGTCAAAGACAGTGAAAAAACAAACAAACAAAAAACACACAGGCATATAAATACTAACTTTCTAGGATCTTTATTGACTCCAAGTAATCCAGAGTAGAACGAGATGAATCAACGCTATACTCCGCCATCTTTATTTTAATATTAGATGCAACCATTATTCTGTAGGGGACAACGGGTCATAACTTGAGGGGAGTTAACACCCATGATTTTTAAAATGCCTTGATCAATAAGAGTCTAAGTTACAGGGAACATTATTTTCATTTTTCAGTGGACCAATAAATGCATTTGACAGGAAAATAGAAAAACTCTACCACAACAGCAATTAGAACAGCTTGCTGCATTATAAGTATCACTTCCCTGTCAAATTAGTGGTTCATGCTTATTTGAATCTGAACATAACAGGCCAATTCTATCACACCTTGCTAGGCTTGAACTTCCATCCAATCAGAGCATTCCAAATGAACATGATTCTCCACAAAACTAGAGGGCGCTCTGACCAAAAAATTGCCATGATCTAAATAAAAAGAACTGAATGTCCACAGTTATGTCTGTAGGTGTACCTTACCTGCATGCAAAATAAAGTCCAAGATTGGTCGGTTATGTACGTACTTATCCAAAATGAATTCATAACCATTTTAACACGTAGCCAGGGTAATGAAATTAAACGGTACCCACCGAAAAATACACAGGGTCAGAACCCTGACCAACATATTGAAATAAAGTCCAAGATTGGTCGGTTATGTACGTACTTATCCAGAGTGAATTCATAACCATTTTAACACGTAGCCAGGGTAATGAAATTAAACGGTACCCACCGAAAAATACACAGGGTCTGAACCCTGACCAACATATTGAAATAAAGTCCAAGATTGGTCGGTTATGTACGTACTTATCCAGAGTGAATTCATAACCATTTTAACACGTAGCCAGGGTAATGAAATTAAACGGTACCCACCGAAAAATACACAGGGTCTGAACCCTGACCAACATATTGAAATAAAGTCCAAGATTGGTCGGTTATGTACGTACTTATCCAAAATGAATTCATAACCATTTTAACACGTAGCCAGGGTAATGAAATTAAACGGTACCCACCGAAAAATACACAGGGTCAGAACCCTGACCAACATATTGAAATAAAGTCCAAGATTGGTCGGTTATGTACGTACTTATCCAGAGTGAATTCATAACCATTTTAACACGTAGCCAGGGTAATGAAATTAAACGGTACCCACCGAAAAATACACAGGGTCTGAACCCTGACCAACATATTGAAATAAAGTCCAAGATTGGTCGGTTATGTACGTACTTATCCAAAATGAATTCATAACCATTTTAACACGTAGCCAGGGTGGTGAAATTAAACGGTACCCACCGAAAAATACACAGGGTCAGAACCCTGACCAACATATTGAAATAAAGTCCAAGATTGGTCGGTTATGTACGTACTTATCCAAAATGAATTCATAACCATTTTAACACGTAGCCAGGGTAATGAAATTAAACGGTACCCACCGAAAAATACACAGGGTCAGAACCCTGACCAACATATTGAAATAAAGTCCAAGATTGGTCGGTTATGTACGTACTTATCCAAAATGAATTCATAACCATTTTAACACGTAGCCAGGGTAATGAACCAATGCATTGCCTGATATTAAATGTTAACTAACGTTTTAGTACATATGTATAAGCATTCAGTAATTTTAATGAAAAAAAAGTACATTTATCTTAGTAATAGTGACACCTGTTGTTTAGTGTGATGAACCCCCACGGTTGGGTACAGGAGCATAGAAGTTTTTAATTAAAATTGTTTTCCATAAGAAAAATGAAACCATCATACATGGCCTTATAAACAGCCTTTTACTTCATAGTGGGGTGGGTGGAGTAAAGCTGTGATTATTTTTATTACTTTCTGACCATCTAGTTTGCCATTTACCATGTCCATATAAACTAAAGCTCCAGCCAATATCAGATTTGACTACTTGTTTCAAGCTATGGCACTTGGAAATGAGTGTTGTGACATGTGGCAAATGTCCAACTGTCTTGGTTAATAAGATTGGCTATATTTCAACTAGAAACAGGTAAACCAGTATACCTGTATGTACGAAGCCAGTGATCGTTATTCAAGCCAAAGAAACTGCATCTATTTATATAAATACACATGGACAGAGAATATTTTCTTGGAGCACTAAATGTGACAATTGCCCTACTGTCTGTGATAAATATACCACACCAGCTACATAGTGCCCGACGAGGAGTTGGGTAGGTAGTGAAGAAAAACATTGACTGAAGCCTGGCAGAGGACTGAATTGTTGTCAACAGCAACAAACATACTGGGAAAGTCAAAGACAGTGAAAAAACAAACAAACAAAAAACACACAGGCATATAAATACTAACTTTCTAGGATCTTTATTGACTCCAAGTAATCCAGAGTAGAACGAGATGAATCAACGCTATACTCCGCCATCTTTATTTTAATATTAGATGCAACCATTATTCTGTAGGGGACAACGGGTCATAACTTGAGGGGAGTTAACACCCATGATTTTTAAAATGCCTTGATCAATAAGAGTCTAAGTTACAGGGAACATTATTTTCATTTTTCAGTGGACCAATAAATGCATTTGACAGGAAAATAGAAAAACTCTACCACAACAGCAATTAGAACAGCTTGCTGCATTATAAGTATCACTTCCCTGTCAAATTAGTGGTTCATGCTTATTTGAATCTGAACATAACAGGCCAATTCTATCACACCTTGCTAGGCTTGAACTTCCATCCAATCAGAGCATTCCAAATGAACATGATTCTCCACAAAACTAGAGGGCGCTCTGACCAAAAAATTGCCATGATCTAAATAAAAAGAACTGAATGTCCACAGTTATGTCTGTAGGTGTACCTTACCTGCATGCAAAATAAAGTCCAAGATTGGTCGGTTATGTACGTACTTATCCAAAATGAATTCATAACCATTTTAACACGTAGCCAGGGTAATGAAATTAAACGGTACCCACCGAAAAATACACAGGGTCAGAACCCTGACCAACATATTGAAATAAAGTCCAAGATTGGTCGGTTATGTACGTACTTATCCAAAATGAATTCATAACCATTTTAACACGTAGCCAGGGTAATGAAATTAAACGGTACCCACCGAAAAATACACAGCGTCAGAACCCTGACCAACACATTGAATTAAAGTCCAAGATTGGTCGGTTATGTACGTACTTATCCAGAGTGACTTCAGACCCATTTTAACACGTAGCCAGGGTAATGAAATTAAACGGTACCCACCGAAAAATACACAGAGTCAGAACCCTGACCAACACATTGAATTAAAGTCCAAGATTGGTCGGTTATGTACGTACTTATCCAGAGTGACTTCAGACCCATTTTAACACGTAGCCAGGGTAATGAAATTAAACGGTACCCACCGAAAAATACACAGGGTCAGAACCCTGACCAACACATTGAATTAAAGTCCAAGATTGGTCGGTTATGTACGTACTTATCCAAAATGAATTCATAACCATTTTAACACGTAGCCAGGGTAATGAAATTAAACGGTACCCACCGAAAAATACACAGGGTCAGAACCCTGACCAACATATTGAAATAAAGTCCAAGATTGGTCGGTTATGTACGTACTTATCCAGAGTGAATTCATAACCATTTTAACACGTAGCCAGGGTAATGAAATTAAACGGTACCCACCGAAAAATACACAGGGTCAGAACCCTGACCAACATATTGAAATAAAGTCCAAGATTGGTCGGTTATGTACGTACTTATCCAGAGTGAATTCATAACCATTTTAACACGTAGCCAGGGTAATGAAATTAAACGGTACCCACCGAAAAATACACAGGGTCTGAACCCTGACCAACATATTGAAATAAAGTCCAAGATTGGTCGGTTATGTACGTACTTATCCAAAATGAATTCATAACCATTTTAACACGTAGCCAGGGTGGTGAAATTAAACGGTACCCACCGAAAAATACACAGGGTCAGAACCCTGACCAACATATTGAAATAAAGTCCAAGATTGGTCGGTTATGTACGTACTTATCCAAAATGAATTCATAACCATTTTAACACGTAGCCAGGGTAATGAAATTAAACGGTACCCACCGAAAAATACACAGGGTCAGAACCCTGACCAACATATTGAAATAAAGTCCAAGATTGGTCGGTTATGTACGTACTTATCCAAAATGAATTCATAACCATTTTAACACGTAGCCAGGGTAATGAACCAATGCATTGCCTGATATTAAATGTTAACTAACGTTTTAGTACATATGTATAAGCATTCAGTAATTTTAATGAAAAAAAAGTACATTTATCTTAGTAATAGTGACACCTGTTGTTTAGTGTGATGAACCCCCACGGTTGGGTACAGGAGCATAGAAGTTTTTAATTAAAATTGTTTTCCATAAGAAAAATGAAACCATCATACATGGCCTTATAAACAGCCTTTTACTTCATAGTGGGGTGGGTGGAGTAAAGCTGTGATTATTTTTATTACTTTCTGACCATCTAGTTTGCCATTTACCATGTCCATATAAACTAAAGCTCCAGCCAATATCAGATTTGACTACTTGTTTCAAGCTATGGCACTTGGAAATGAGTGTTGTGACATGTGGCAAATGTCCAACTGTCTTGGTTAATAAGATTGGCTATATTTCAACTAGAAACAGGTAAACCAGTATACCTGTATGTACGAAGCCAGTGATCGTTATTCAAGCCAAAGAAACTGCATCTATTTATATAAATACACATGGACAGAGAATATTTTCTTGGAGCACTAAATGTGACAATTGCCCTACTGTCTGTGATAAATATACCACACCAGCTACATAGTGCCCGACGAGGAGTTGGGTAGGTAGTGAAGAAAAACATTGACTGAAGCCTGGCAGAGGACTGAATTGTTGTCAACAGCAACAAACATACTGGGAAAGTCAAAGACAGTGAAAAAACAAACAAACAAAAAACACACAGGCATATAAATACTAACTTTCTAGGATCTTTATTGACTCCAAGTAATCCAGAGTAGAACGAGATGAATCAACGCTATACTCCGCCATCTTTATTTTAATATTAGATGCAACCATTATTCTGTAGGGGACAACGGGTCATAACTTGAGGGGAGTTAACACCCATGATTTTTAAAATGCCTTGATCAATAAGAGTCTAAGTTACAGGGAACATTATTTTCATTTTTCAGTGGACCAATAAATGCATTTGACAGGAAAATAGAAAAACTCTACCACAACAGCAATTAGAACAGCTTGCTGCATTATAAGTATCACTTCCCTGTCAAATTAGTGGTTCATGCTTATTTGAATCTGAACATAACAGGCCAATTCTATCACACCTTGCTAGGCTTGAACTTCCATCCAATCAGAGCATTCCAAATGAACATGATTCTCCACAAAACTAGAGGGCGCTCTGACCAAAAAATTGCCATGATCTAAATAAAAAGAACTGAATGTCCACAGTTATGTCTGTAGGTGTACCTTACCTGCATGCAAAATAAAGTCCAAGATTGGTCGGTTATGTACGTACTTATCCAAAATGAATTCATAACCATTTTAACACGTAGCCAGGGTAATGAAATTAAACGGTACCCACCGAAAAATACACAGCGTCAGAACCCTGACCAACACATTGAATTAAAGTCCAAGATTGGTCGGTTATGTACGTACTTATCCAGAGTGACTTCAGACCCATTTTAACACGTAGCCAGGGTAATGAAATTAAACGGTACCCACCGAAAAATACACAGAGTCAGAACCCTGACCAACACATTGAATTAAAGTCCAAGATTGGTCGGTTATGTACGTACTTATCCAGAGTGACTTCAGACCCATTTTAACACGTAGCCAGGGTAATGAAATTAAACGGTACCCACCGAAAAATACACAGGGTCAGAACCCTGACCAACACATTGAATTAAAGTCCAAGATTGGTCGGTTATGTACGTACTTATCCAAAATGAATTCATAACCATTTTAACACGTAGCCAGGGTAATGAAATTAAACGGTACCCACCGAAAAATACACAGGGTCAGAACCCTGACCAACATATTGAAATAAAGTCCAAGATTGGTCGGTTATGTACGTACTTATCCAGAGTGAATTCATAACCATTTTAACACGTAGCCAGGGTAATGAAATTAAACGGTACCCACCGAAAAATACACAGGGTCAGAACCCTGACCAACATATTGAAATAAAGTCCAAGATTGGTCGGTTATGTACGTACTTATCCAGAGTGAATTCATAACCATTTTAACACGTAGCCAGGGTAATGAAATTAAACGGTACCCACCGAAAAATACACAGGGTCTGAACCCTGACCAACATATTGAAATAAAGTCCAAGATTGGTCGGTTATGTACGTACTTATCCAAAATGAATTCATAACCATTTTAACACGTAGCCAGGGTGGTGAAATTAAACGGTACCCACCGAAAAATACACAGGGTCAGAACCCTGACCAACATATTGAAATAAAGTCCAAGATTGGTCGGTTATGTACGTACTTATCCAGAGTGAATTCATAACCATTTTAACACGTAGCCAGGGTAATGAAATTAAACGGTACCCACCGAAAAATACACAGGGTCTGAACCCTGACCAACATATTGAAATAAAGTCCAAGATTGGTCGGTTATGTACGTACTTATCCAAAATGAATTCATAACCATTTTAACACGTAGCCAGGGTGGTGAAATTAAACGGTACCCACCGAAAAATACACAGGGTCAGAACCCTGACCAACATATTGAAATAAAGTCCAAGATTGGTCGGTTATGTACGTACTTATCCAAAATGAATTCATAACCATTTTAACACGTAGCCAGGGTAATGAAATTAAACGGTACCCACCGAAAAATACACAGGGTCAGAACCCTGACCAACATATTGAAATAAAGTCCAAGATTGGTCGGTTATGTACGTACTTATCCAAAATGAATTCATAACCATTTTAACACGTAGCCAGGGTAATGAACCAATGCATTGCCTGATATTAAATGTTAACTAACGTTTTAGTACATATGTATAAGCATTCAGTAATTTTAATGAAAAAAAAGTACATTTATCTTAGTAATAGTGACACCTGTTGTTTAGTGTGATGAACCCCCACGGTTGGGTACAGGAGCATAGAAGTTTTTAATTAAAATTGTTTTCCATAAGAAAAATGAAACCATCATACATGGCCTTATAAACAGCCTTTTACTTCATAGTGGGGTGGGTGGAGTAAAGCTGTGATTATTTTTATTACTTTCTGACCATCTAGTTTGCCATTTACCATGTCCATATAAACTAAAGCTCCAGCCAATATCAGATTTGACTACTTGTTTCAAGCTATGGCACTTGGAAATGAGTGTTGTGACATGTGGCAAATGTCCAACTGTCTTGGTTAATAAGATTGGCTATATTTCAACTAGAAACAGGTAAACCAGTATACCTGTATGTACGAAGCCAGTGATCGTTATTCAAGCCAAAGAAACTGCATCTATTTATATAAATACACATGGACAGAGAATATTTTCTTGGAGCACTAAATGTGACAATTGCCCTACTGTCTGTGATAAATATACCACACCAGCTACATAGTGCCCGACGAGGAGTTGGGTAGGTAGTGAAGAAAAACATTGACTGAAGCCTGGCAGAGGACTGAATTGTTGTCAACAGCAACAAACATACTGGGAAAGTCAAAGACAGTGAAAAAACAAACAAACAAAAAACACACAGGCATATAAATACTAACTTTCTAGGATCTTTATTGACTCCAAGTAATCCAGAGTAGAACGAGATGAATCAACGCTATACTCCGCCATCTTTATTTTAATATTAGATGCAACCATTATTCTGTAGGGGACAACGGGTCATAACTTGAGGGGAGTTAACACCCATGATTTTTAAAATGCCTTGATCAATAAGAGTCTAAGTTACAGGGAACATTATTTTCATTTTTCAGTGGACCAATAAATGCATTTGACAGGAAAATAGAAAAACTCTACCACAACAGCAATTAGAACAGCTTGCTGCATTATAAGTATCACTTCCCTGTCAAATTAGTGGTTCATGCTTATTTGAATCTGAACATAACAGGCCAATTCTATCACACCTTGCTAGGCTTGAACTTCCATCCAATCAGAGCATTCCAAATGAACATGATTCTCCACAAAACTAGAGGGCGCTCTGACCAAAAAATTGCCATGATCTAAATAAAAAGAACTGAATGTCCACAGTTATGTCTGTAGGTGTACCTTACCTGCATGCAAAATAAAGTCCAAGATTGGTCGGTTATGTACGTACTTATCCAAAATGAATTCATAACCATTTTAACACGTAGCCAGGGTAATGAAATTAAACGGTACCCACCGAAAAATACACAGGGTCAGAACCCTGACCAACATATTGAAATAAAGTCCAAGATTGGTCGGTTATGTACGTACTTATCCAAAATGAATTCATAACCATTTTAACACGTAGCCAGGGTAATGAAATTAAACGGTACCCACCGAAAAATACACAGCGTCAGAACCCTGACCAACACATTGAATTAAAGTCCAAGATTGGTCGGTTATGTACGTACTTATCCAGAGTGACTTCAGACCCATTTTAACACGTAGCCAGGGTAATGAAATTAAACGGTACCCACCGAAAAATACACAGAGTCAGAACCCTGACCAACACATTGAATTAAAGTCCAAGATTGGTCGGTTATGTACGTACTTATCCAGAGTGACTTCAGACCCATTTTAACACGTAGCCAGGGTAATGAAATTAAACGGTACCCACCGAAAAATACACAGGGTCAGAACCCTGACCAACACATTGAATTAAAGTCCAAGATTGGTCGGTTATGTACGTACTTATCCAAAATGAATTCATAACCATTTTAACACGTAGCCAGGGTAATGAAATTAAACGGTACCCACCGAAAAATACACAGGGTCAGAACCCTGACCAACATATTGAAATAAAGTCCAAGATTGGTCGGTTATGTACGTACTTATCCAGAGTGAATTCATAACCATTTTAACACGTAGCCAGGGTAATGAAATTAAACGGTACCCACCGAAAAATACACAGGGTCAGAACCCTGACCAACATATTGAAATAAAGTCCAAGATTGGTCGGTTATGTACGTACTTATCCAGAGTGAATTCATAACCATTTTAACACGTAGCCAGGGTAATGAAATTAAACGGTACCCACCGAAAAATACACAGGGTCTGAACCCTGACCAACATATTGAAATAAAGTCCAAGATTGGTCGGTTATGTACGTACTTATCCAAAATGAATTCATAACCATTTTAACACGTAGCCAGGGTGGTGAAATTAAACGGTACCCACCGAAAAATACACAGGGTCAGAACCCTGACCAACATATTGAAATAAAGTCCAAGATTGGTCGGTTATGTACGTACTTATCCAAAATGAATTCATAACCATTTTAACACGTAGCCAGGGTAATGAAATTAAACGGTACCCACCGAAAAATACACAGGGTCAGAACCCTGACCAACATATTGAAATAAAGTCCAAGATTGGTCGGTTATGTACGTACTTATCCAAAATGAATTCATAACCATTTTAACACGTAGCCAGGGTAATGAACCAATGCATTGCCTGATATTAAATGTTAACTAACGTTTTAGTACATATGTATAAGCATTCAGTAATTTTAATGAAAAAAAAGTACATTTATCTTAGTAATAGTGACACCTGTTGTTTAGTGTGATGAACCCCCACGGTTGGGTACAGGAGCATAGAAGTTTTTAATTAAAATTGTTTTCCATAAGAAAAATGAAACCATCATACATGGCCTTATAAACAGCCTTTTACTTCATAGTGGGGTGGGTGGAGTAAAGCTGTGATTATTTTTATTACTTTCTGACCATCTAGTTTGCCATTTACCATGTCCATATAAACTAAAGCTCCAGCCAATATCAGATTTGACTACTTGTTTCAAGCTATGGCACTTGGAAATGAGTGTTGTGACATGTGGCAAATGTCCAACTGTCTTGGTTAATAAGATTGGCTATATTTCAACTAGAAACAGGTAAACCAGTATACCTGTATGTACGAAGCCAGTGATCGTTATTCAAGCCAAAGAAACTGCATCTATTTATATAAATACACATGGACAGAGAATATTTTCTTGGAGCACTAAATGTGACAATTGCCCTACTGTCTGTGATAAATATACCACACCAGCTACATAGTGCCCGACGAGGAGTTGGGTAGGTAGTGAAGAAAAACATTGACTGAAGCCTGGCAGAGGACTGAATTGTTGTCAACAGCAACAAACATACTGGGAAAGTCAAAGACAGTGAAAAAACAAACAAACAAAAAACACACAGGCATATAAATACTAACTTTCTAGGATCTTTATTGACTCCAAGTAATCCAGAGTAGAACGAGATGAATCAACGCTATACTCCGCCATCTTTATTTTAATATTAGATGCAACCATTATTCTGTAGGGGACAACGGGTCATAACTTGAGGGGAGTTAACACCCATGATTTTTAAAATGCCTTGATCAATAAGAGTCTAAGTTACAGGGAACATTATTTTCATTTTTCAGTGGACCAATAAATGCATTTGACAGGAAAATAGAAAAACTCTACCACAACAGCAATTAGAACAGCTTGCTGCATTATAAGTATCACTTCCCTGTCAAATTAGTGGTTCATGCTTATTTGAATCTGAACATAACAGGCCAATTCTATCACACCTTGCTAGGCTTGAACTTCCATCCAATCAGAGCATTCCAAATGAACATGATTCTCCACAAAACTAGAGGGCGCTCTGACCAAAAAATTGCCATGATCTAAATAAAAAGAACTGAATGTCCACAGTTATGTCTGTAGGTGTACCTTACCTGCATGCAAAATAAAGTCCAAGATTGGTCGGTTATGTACGTACTTATCCAAAATGAATTCATAACCATTTTAACACGTAGCCAGGGTAATGAAATTAAACGGTACCCACCGAAAAATACACAGGGTCAGAACCCTGACCAACATATTGAAATAAAGTCCAAGATTGGTCGGTTATGTACGTACTTATCCAAAATGAATTCATAACCATTTTAACACGTAGCCAGGGTAATGAAATTAAACGGTACCCACCGAAAAATACACAGCGTCAGAACCCTGACCAACACATTGAATTAAAGTCCAAGATTGGTCGGTTATGTACGTACTTATCCAGAGTGACTTCAGACCCATTTTAACACGTAGCCAGGGTAATGAAATTAAACGGTACCCACCGAAAAATACACAGAGTCAGAACCCTGACCAACACATTGAATTAAAGTCCAAGATTGGTCGGTTATGTACGTACTTATCCAGAGTGACTTCAGACCCATTTTAACACGTAGCCAGGGTAATGAAATTAAACGGTACCCACCGAAAAATACACAGGGTCAGAACCCTGACCAACACATTGAATTAAAGTCCAAGATTGGTCGGTTATGTACGTACTTATCCAAAATGAATTCATAACCATTTTAACACGTAGCCAGGGTAATGAAATTAAACGGTACCCACCGAAAAATACACAGGGTCAGAACCCTGACCAACATATTGAAATAAAGTCCAAGATTGGTCGGTTATGTACGTACTTATCCAGAGTGAATTCATAACCATTTTAACACGTAGCCAGGGTAATGAAATTAAACGGTACCCACCGAAAAATACACAGGGTCAGAACCCTGACCAACATATTGAAATAAAGTCCAAGATTGGTCGGTTATGTACGTACTTATCCAGAGTGAATTCATAACCATTTTAACACGTAGCCAGGGTAATGAAATTAAACGGTACCCACCGAAAAATACACAGGGTCTGAACCCTGACCAACATATTGAAATAAAGTCCAAGATTGGTCGGTTATGTACGTACTTATCCAAAATGAATTCATAACCATTTTAACACGTAGCCAGGGTAATGAAATTAAACGGTACCCACCGAAAAATACACAGGGTCAGAACCCTGACCAACATATTGAAATAAAGTCCAAGATTGGTCGGTTATGTACGTACTTATCCAGAGTGAATTCATAACCATTTTAACACGTAGCCAGGGTAATGAAATTAAACGGTACCCACCGAAAAATACACAGGGTCTGAACCCTGACCAACATATTGAAATAAAGTCCAAGATTGGTCGGTTATGTACGTACTTATCCAAAATGAATTCATAACCATTTTAACACGTAGCCAGGGTGGTGAAATTAAACGGTACCCACCGAAAAATACACAGGGTCAGAACCCTGACCAACATATTGAAATAAAGTCCAAGATTGGTCGGTTATGTACGTACTTATCCAAAATGAATTCATAACCATTTTAACACGTAGCCAGGGTAATGAAATTAAACGGTACCCACCGAAAAATACACAGGGTCAGAACCCTGACCAACATATTGAAATAAAGTCCAAGATTGGTCGGTTATGTACGTACTTATCCAAAATGAATTCATAACCATTTTAACACGTAGCCAGGGTAATGAACCAATGCATTGCCTGATATTAAATGTTAACTAACGTTTTAGTACATATGTATAAGCATTCAGTAATTTTAATGAAAAAAAAGTACATTTATCTTAGTAATAGTGACACCTGTTGTTTAGTGTGATGAACCCCCACGGTTGGGTACAGGAGCATAGAAGTTTTTAATTAAAATTGTTTTCCATAAGAAAAATGAAACCATCATACATGGCCTTATAAACAGCCTTTTACTTCATAGTGGGGTGGGTGGAGTAAAGCTGTGATTATTTTTATTACTTTCTGACCATCTAGTTTGCCATTTACCATGTCCATATAAACTAAAGCTCCAGCCAATATCAGATTTGACTACTTGTTTCAAGCTATGGCACTTGGAAATGAGTGTTGTGACATGTGGCAAATGTCCAACTGTCTTGGTTAATAAGATTGGCTATATTTCAACTAGAAACAGGTAAACCAGTATACCTGTATGTACGAAGCCAGTGATCGTTATTCAAGCCAAAGAAACTGCATCTATTTATATAAATACACATGGACAGAGAATATTTTCTTGGAGCACTAAATGTGACAATTGCCCTACTGTCTGTGATAAATATACCACACCAGCTACATAGTGCCCGACGAGGAGTTGGGTAGGTAGTGAAGAAAAACATTGACTGAAGCCTGGCAGAGGACTGAATTGTTGTCAACAGCAACAAACATACTGGGAAAGTCAAAGACAGTGAAAAAACAAACAAACAAAAAACACACAGGCATATAAATACTAACTTTCTAGGATCTTTATTGACTCCAAGTAATCCAGAGTAGAACGAGATGAATCAACGCTATACTCCGCCATCTTTATTTTAATATTAGATGCAACCATTATTCTGTAGGGGACAACGGGTCATAACTTGAGGGGAGTTAACACCCATGATTTTTAAAATGCCTTGATCAATAAGAGTCTAAGTTACAGGGAACATTATTTTCATTTTTCAGTGGACCAATAAATGCATTTGACAGGAAAATAGAAAAACTCTACCACAACAGCAATTAGAACAGCTTGCTGCATTATAAGTATCACTTCCCTGTCAAATTAGTGGTTCATGCTTATTTGAATCTGAACATAACAGGCCAATTCTATCACACCTTGCTAGGCTTGAACTTCCATCCAATCAGAGCATTCCAAATGAACATGATTCTCCACAAAACTAGAGGGCGCTCTGACCAAAAAATTGCCATGATCTAAATAAAAAGAACTGAATGTCCACAGTTATGTCTGTAGGTGTACCTTACCTGCATGCAAAATAAAGTCCAAGATTGGTCGGTTATGTACGTACTTATCCAAAATGAATTCATAACCATTTTAACACGTAGCCAGGGTAATGAAATTAAACGGTACCCACCGAAAAATACACAGGGTCAGAACCCTGACCAACATATTGAAATAAAGTCCAAGATTGGTCGGTTATGTACGTACTTATCCAAAATGAATTCATAACCATTTTAACACGTAGCCAGGGTAATGAAATTAAACGGTACCCACCGAAAAATACACAGCGTCAGAACCCTGACCAACACATTGAATTAAAGTCCAAGATTGGTCGGTTATGTACGTACTTATCCAGAGTGACTTCAGACCCATTTTAACACGTAGCCAGGGTAATGAAATTAAACGGTACCCACCGAAAAATACACAGAGTCAGAACCCTGACCAACACATTGAATTAAAGTCCAAGATTGGTCGGTTATGTACGTACTTATCCAGAGTGACTTCAGACCCATTTTAACACGTAGCCAGGGTAATGAAATTAAACGGTACCCACCGAAAAATACACAGGGTCAGAACCCTGACCAACACATTGAATTAAAGTCCAAGATTGGTCGGTTATGTACGTACTTATCCAAAATGAATTCATAACCATTTTAACACGTAGCCAGGGTAATGAAATTAAACGGTACCCACCGAAAAATACACAGGGTCAGAACCCTGACCAACATATTGAAATAAAGTCCAAGATTGGTCGGTTATGTACGTACTTATCCAGAGTGAATTCATAACCATTTTAACACGTAGCCAGGGTAATGAAATTAAACGGTACCCACCGAAAAATACACAGGGTCAGAACCCTGACCAACATATTGAAATAAAGTCCAAGATTGGTCGGTTATGTACGTACTTATCCAGAGTGAATTCATAACCATTTTAACACGTAGCCAGGGTAATGAAATTAAACGGTACCCACCGAAAAATACACAGGGTCTGAACCCTGACCAACATATTGAAATAAAGTCCAAGATTGGTCGGTTATGTACGTACTTATCCAAAATGAATTCATAACCATTTTAACACGTAGCCAGGGTAATGAAATTAAACGGTACCCACCGAAAAATACACAGGGTCAGAACCCTGACCAACATATTGAAATAAAGTCCAAGATTGGTCGGTTATGTACGTACTTATCCAGAGTGAATTCATAACCATTTTAACACGTAGCCAGGGTAATGAAATTAAACGGTACCCACCGAAAAATACACAGGGTCTGAACCCTGACCAACATATTGAAATAAAGTCCAAGATTGGTCGGTTATGTACGTACTTATCCAAAATGAATTCATAACCATTTTAACACGTAGCCAGGGTGGTGAAATTAAACGGTACCCACCGAAAAATACACAGGGTCAGAACCCTGACCAACATATTGAAATAAAGTCCAAGATTGGTCGGTTATGTACGTACTTATCCAAAATGAATTCATAACCATTTTAACACGTAGCCAGGGTAATGAAATTAAACGGTACCCACCGAAAAATACACAGGGTCAGAACCCTGACCAACATATTGAAATAAAGTCCAAGATTGGTCGGTTATGTACGTACTTATCCAAAATGAATTCATAACCATTTTAACACGTAGCCAGGGTAATGAACCAATGCATTGCCTGATATTAAATGTTAACTAACGTTTTAGTACATATGTATAAGCATTCAGTAATTTTAATGAAAAAAAAGTACATTTATCTTAGTAATAGTGACACCTGTTGTTTAGTGTGATGAACCCCCACGGTTGGGTACAGGAGCATAGAAGTTTTTAATTAAAATTGTTTTCCATAAGAAAAATGAAACCATCATACATGGCCTTATAAACAGCCTTTTACTTCATAGTGGGGTGGGTGGAGTAAAGCTGTGATTATTTTTATTACTTTCTGACCATCTAGTTTGCCATTTACCATGTCCATATAAACTAAAGCTCCAGCCAATATCAGATTTGACTACTTGTTTCAAGCTATGGCACTTGGAAATGAGTGTTGTGACATGTGGCAAATGTCCAACTGTCTTGGTTAATAAGATTGGCTATATTTCAACTAGAAACAGGTAAACCAGTATACCTGTATGTACGAAGCCAGTGATCGTTATTCAAGCCAAAGAAACTGCATCTATTTATATAAATACACATGGACAGAGAATATTTTCTTGGAGCACTAAATGTGACAATTGCCCTACTGTCTGTGATAAATATACCACACCAGCTACATAGTGCCCGACGAGGAGTTGGGTAGGTAGTGAAGAAAAACATTGACTGAAGCCTGGCAGAGGACTGAATTGTTGTCAACAGCAACAAACATACTGGGAAAGTCAAAGACAGTGAAAAAACAAACAAACAAAAAACACACAGGCATATAAATACTAACTTTCTAGGATCTTTATTGACTCCAAGTAATCCAGAGTAGAACGAGATGAATCAACGCTATACTCCGCCATCTTTATTTTAATATTAGATGCAACCATTATTCTGTAGGGGACAACGGGTCATAACTTGAGGGGAGTTAACACCCATGATTTTTAAAATGCCTTGATCAATAAGAGTCTAAGTTACAGGGAACATTATTTTCATTTTTCAGTGGACCAATAAATGCATTTGACAGGAAAATAGAAAAACTCTACCACAACAGCAATTAGAACAGCTTGCTGCATTATAAGTATCACTTCCCTGTCAAATTAGTGGTTCATGCTTATTTGAATCTGAACATAACAGGCCAATTCTATCACACCTTGCTAGGCTTGAACTTCCATCCAATCAGAGCATTCCAAATGAACATGATTCTCCACAAAACTAGAGGGCGCTCTGACCAAAAAATTGCCATGATCTAAATAAAAAGAACTGAATGTCCACAGTTATGTCTGTAGGTGTACCTTACCTGCATGCAAAATAAAGTCCAAGATTGGTCGGTTATGTACGTACTTATCCAAAATGAATTCATAACCATTTTAACACGTAGCCAGGGTAATGAAATTAAACGGTACCCACCGAAAAATACACAGGGTCAGAACCCTGACCAACATATTGAAATAAAGTCCAAGATTGGTCGGTTATGTACGTACTTATCCAGAGTGACTTCAGACCCATTTTAACACGTAGCCAGGGTAATGAAATTAAACGGTACCCACCGAAAAATACACAGGGTCTGAACCCTGACCAACATATTGAAATAAAGTCCAAGATTGGTCGGTTATGTACGTACTTATCCAGAGTGACTTCAGACCCATTTTAACACGTAGCCAGGGTAATGAAATTAAACGGTACCCACCGAAAAATACACAGGGTCAGAACCCTGACCAACACATTGAATTAAAGTCCAAGATTGGTTGGTTACGTACGTACTTATCCAGAGTGACTTCAGACCCATTTTAACACGTAGCCAGGGTAATGAAATTAAACGGTACCCACCGAAAAATACACAGGGTCAAAACCCTGACCAACACATTGAAATAAAGTCTAAGATTGGTCGGTTATGTACGTACTTATCCAAAATGAATTCATAACCATTTTAACACGTAGCCAGGGTAATGAAATTAAACGGTACCCACCGAAAAATACACAGGGTCAGAACCCTGACCAACACATTGAATTAAAGTCCAAGATTGGTCGGTTATGTACGTACTTATCCAAAATGAATTCATAACCATTTTAACACGTAGCCAGGGTGGTGAAATTAAACGGTACCCACCGAAAAATACACAGGGTCAGAACCCTGACCAACATATTGAAATAAAGTCCAAGATTGGTCGGTTATGTACGTACTTATCCAAAATGAATTCATAACCATTTTAACACGTAGCCAGGGTAATGAAATTAAACGGTACCCACCGAAAAATACACAGGGTCAGAACCCTGACCAACATATTGAAATAAAGTCCAAGATTGGTCGGTTATGTACGTACTTATCCAAAATGAATTCATAACCATTTTAACACGTAGCCAGGGTAATGAACCAATGCATTGCCTGATATTAAATGTTAACTAACGTTTTAGTACATATGTATAAGCATTCAGTAATTTTAATGAAAAAAAAGTACATTTATCTTAGTAATAGTGACACCTGTTGTTTAGTGTGATGAACCCCCACGGTTGGGTACAGGAGCATAGAAGTTTTTAATTAAAATTGTTTTCCATAAGAAAAATGAAACCATCATACATGGCCTTATAAACAGCCTTTTACTTCATAGTGGGGTGGGTGGAGTAAAGCTGTGATTATTTTTATTACTTTCTGACCATCTAGTTTGCCATTTACCATGTCCATATAAACTAAAGCTCCAGCCAATATCAGATTTGACTACTTGTTTCAAGCTATGGCACTTGGAAATGAGTGTTGTGACATGTGGCAAATGTCCAACTGTCTTGGTTAATAAGATTGGCTATATTTCAACTAGAAACAGGTAAACCAGTATACCTGTATGTACGAAGCCAGTGATCGTTATTCAAGCCAAAGAAACTGCATCTATTTATATAAATACACATGGACAGAGAATATTTTCTTGGAGCACTAAATGTGACAATTGCCCTACTGTCTGTGATAAATATACCACACCAGCTACATAGTGCCCGACGAGGAGTTGGGTAGGTAGTGAAGAAAAACATTGACTGAAGCCTGGCAGAGGACTGAATTGTTGTCAACAGCAACAAACATACTGGGAAAGTCAAAGACAGTGAAAAAACAAACAAACAAAAAACACACAGGCATATAAATACTAACTTTCTAGGATCTTTATTGACTCCAAGTAATCCAGAGTAGAACGAGATGAATCAACGCTATACTCCGCCATCTTTATTTTAATATTAGATGCAACCATTATTCTGTAGGGGACAACGGGTCATAACTTGAGGGGAGTTAACACCCATGATTTTTAAAATGCCTTGATCAATAAGAGTCTAAGTTACAGGGAACATTATTTTCATTTTTCAGTGGACCAATAAATGCATTTGACAGGAAAATAGAAAAACTCTACCACAACAGCAATTAGAACAGCTTGCTGCATTATAAGTATCACTTCCCTGTCAAATTAGTGGTTCATGCTTATTTGAATCTGAACATAACAGGCCAATTCTATCACACCTTGCTAGGCTTGAACTTCCATCCAATCAGAGCATTCCAAATGAACATGATTCTCCACAAAACTAGAGGGCGCTCTGACCAAAAAATTGCCATGATCTAAATAAAAAGAACTGAATGTCCACAGTTATGTCTGTAGGTGTACCTTACCTGCATGCAAAATAAAGTCCAAGATTGGTCGGTTATGTACGTACTTATCCAAAATGAATTCATAACCATTTTAACACGTAGCCAGGGTAATGAAATTAAACGGTACCCACCGAAAAATACACAGGGTCAGAACCCTGACCAACATATTGAAATAAAGTCCAAGATTGGTCGGTTATGTACGTACTTATCCAAAATGAATTCATAACCATTTTAACACGTAGCCAGGGTAATGAAATTAAACGGTACCCACCGAAAAATACACAGCGTCAGAACCCTGACCAACACATTGAATTAAAGTCCAAGATTGGTCGGTTATGTACGTACTTATCCAGAGTGACTTCAGACCCATTTTAACACGTAGCCAGGGTAATGAAATTAAACGGTACCCACCGAAAAATACACAGAGTCAGAACCCTGACCAACACATTGAATTAAAGTCCAAGATTGGTCGGTTATGTACGTACTTATCCAGAGTGACTTCAGACCCATTTTAACACGTAGCCAGGGTAATGAAATTAAACGGTACCCACCGAAAAATACACAGGGTCAGAACCCTGACCAACACATTGAATTAAAGTCCAAGATTGGTCGGTTATGTACGTACTTATCCAAAATGAATTCATAACCATTTTAACACGTAGCCAGGGTAATGAAATTAAACGGTACCCACCGAAAAATACACAGGGTCAGAACCCTGACCAACATATTGAAATAAAGTCCAAGATTGGTCGGTTATGTACGTACTTATCCAGAGTGAATTCATAACCATTTTAACACGTAGCCAGGGTAATGAAATTAAACGGTACCCACCGAAAAATACACAGGGTCTGAACCCTGACCAACATATTGAAATAAAGTCCAAGATTGGTCGGTTATGTACGTACTTATCCAAAATGAATTCATAACCATTTTAACACGTAGCCAGGGTAATGAAATTAAACGGTACCCACCGAAAAATACACAGGGTCAGAACCCTGACCAACATATTGAAATAAAGTCCAAGATTGGTCGGTTATGTACGTACTTATCCAGAGTGAATTCATAACCATTTTAACACGTAGCCAGGGTAATGAAATTAAACGGTACCCACCGAAAAATACACAGGGTCTGAACCCTGACCAACATATTGAAATAAAGTCCAAGATTGGTCGGTTATGTACGTACTTATCCAAAATGAATTCATAACCATTTTAACACGTAGCCAGGGTGGTGAAATTAAACGGTACCCACCGAAAAATACACAGGGTCAGAACCCTGACCAACATATTGAAATAAAGTCCAAGATTGGTCGGTTATGTACGTACTTATCCAAAATGAATTCATAACCATTTTAACACGTAGCCAGGGTAATGAAATTAAACGGTACCCACCGAAAAATACTCAGGGTCAGAACCCTGACCAACATATTGAAATAAAGTCCAAGATTGGTCGGTTATGTACGTACTTATCCAAAATGAATTCATAACCATTTTAACACGTAGCCAGGGTAATGAACCAATGCATTGCCTGATATTAAATGTTAACTAACGTTTTAGTACATATGTATAAGCATTCAGTAATTTTAATGAAAAAAAAGTACATTTATCTTAGTAATAGTGACACCTGTTGTTTAGTGTGATGAACCCCCACGGTTGGGTACAGGAGCATAGAAGTTTTTAATTAAAATTGTTTTCCATAAGAAAAATGAAACCATCATACATGGCCTTATAAACAGCCTTTTACTTCATAGTGGGGTGGGTGGAGTAAAGCTGTGATTATTTTTATTACTTTCTGACCATCTAGTTTGCCATTTACCATGTCCATATAAACTAAAGCTCCAGCCAATATCAGATTTGACTACTTGTTTCAAGCTATGGCACTTGGAAATGAGTGTTGTGACATGTGGCAAATGTCCAACTGTCTTGGTTAATAAGATTGGCTATATTTCAACTAGAAACAGGTAAACCAGTATACCTGTATGTACGAAGCCAGTGATCGTTATTCAAGCCAAAGAAACTGCATCTATTTATATAAATACACATGGACAGAGAATATTTTCTTGGAGCACTAAATGTGACAATTGCCCTACTGTCTGTGATAAATATACCACACCAGCTACATAGTGCCCGACGAGGAGTTGGGTAGGTAGTGAAGAAAAACATTGACTGAAGCCTGGCAGAGGACTGAATTGTTGTCAACAGCAACAAACATACTGGGAAAGTCAAAGACAGTGAAAAAACAAACAAACAAAAAACACACAGGCATATAAATACTAACTTTCTAGGATCTTTATTGACTCCAAGTAATCCAGAGTAGAACGAGATGAATCAACGCTATACTCCGCCATCTTTATTTTAATATTAGATGCAACCATTATTCTGTAGGGGACAACGGGTCATAACTTGAGGGGAGTTAACACCCATGATTTTTAAAATGCCTTGATCAATAAGAGTCTAAGTTACAGGGAACATTATTTTCATTTTTCAGTGGACCAATAAATGCATTTGACAGGAAAATAGAAAAACTCTACCACAACAGCAATTAGAACAGCTTGCTGCATTATAAGTATCACTTCCCTGTCAAATTAGTGGTTCATGCTTATTTGAATCTGAACATAACAGGCCAATTCTATCACACCTTGCTAGGCTTGAACTTCCATCCAATCAGAGCATTCCAAATGAACATGATTCTCCACAAAACTAGAGGGCGCTCTGACCAAAAAATTGCCATGATCTAAATAAAAAGAACTGAATGTCCACAGTTATGTCTGTAGGTGTACCTTACCTGCATGCAAAATAAAGTCCAAGATTGGTCGGTTATGTACGTACTTATCCAAAATGAATTCATAACCATTTTAACACGTAGCCAGGGTAATGAAATTAAACGGTACCCACCGAAAAATACACAGGGTCAGAACCCTGACCAACATATTGAAATAAAGTCCAAGATTGGTCGGTTATGTACGTACTTATCCAGAGTGACTTCAGACCCATTTTAACACGTAGCCAGGGTAATGAAATTAAACGGTACCCACCGAAAAATACACAGGGTCTGAACCCTGACCAACATATTGAAATAAAGTCCAAGATTGGTCGGTTATGTACGTACTTATCCAGAGTGACTTCAGACCCATTTTAACACGTAGCCAGGGTAATGAAATTAAACGGTACCCACCGAAAAATACACAGGGTCAGAACCCTGACCAACACATTGAATTAAAGTCCAAGATTGGTTGGTTACGTACGTACTTATCCAGAGTGACTTCAGACCCATTTTAACACGTAGCCAGGGTAATGAAATTAAACGGTACCCACCGAAAAATACACAGGGTCAAAACCCTGACCAACACATTGAAATAAAGTCTAAGATTGGTCGGTTATGTACGTACTTATCCAAAATGAATTCATAACCATTTTAACACGTAGCCAGGGTAATGAAATTAAACGGTACCCACCGAAAAATACACAGGGTCAGAACCCTGACCAACATATTGAAATAAAGTCCAAGATTGGTCGGTTATGTACGTACTTATCCAGAGTGAATTCATAACCATTTTAACACGTAGCCAGGGTAATGAAATTAAACGGTACCCACCGAAAAATACACAGGGTCTGAACCCTGACCAACATATTGAAATAAAGTCCAAGATTGGTCGGTTATGTACGTACTTATCCAAAATGAATTCATAACCATTTTAACACGTAGCCAGGGTAATGAAATTAAACGGTACCCACCGAAAAATACACAGGGTCAGAACCCTGACCAACATATTGAAATAAAGTCCAAGATTGGTCGGTTATGTACGTACTTATCCAGAGTGAATTCATAACCATTTTAACACGTAGCCAGGGTAATGAAATTAAACGGTACCCACCGAAAAATACACAGGGTCTGAACCCTGACCAACATATTGAAATAAAGTCCAAGATTGGTCGGTTATGTACGTACTTATCCAAAATGAATTCATAACCATTTTAACACGTAGCCAGGGTGGTGAAATTAAACGGTACCCACCGAAAAATACACAGGGTCAGAACCCTGACCAACATATTGAAATAAAGTCCAAGATTGGTCGGTTATGTACGTACTTATCCAAAATGAATTCATAACCATTTTAACACGTAGCCAGGGTAATGAAATTAAACGGTACCCACCGAAAAATACACAGGGTCAGAACCCTGACCAACATATTGAAATAAAGTCCAAGATTGGTCGGTTATGTACGTACTTATCCAAAATGAATTCATAACCATTTTAACACGTAGCCAGGGTAATGAACCAATGCATTGCCTGATATTAAATGTTAACTAACGTTTTAGTACATATGTATAAGCATTCAGTAATTTTAATGAAAAAAAAGTACATTTATCTTAGTAATAGTGACACCTGTTGTTTAGTGTGATGAACCCCCACGGTTGGGTACAGGAGCATAGAAGTTTTTAATTAAAATTGTTTTCCATAAGAAAAATGAAACCATCATACATGGCCTTATAAACAGCCTTTTACTTCATAGTGGGGTGGGTGGAGTAAAGCTGTGATTATTTTTATTACTTTCTGACCATCTAGTTTGCCATTTACCATGTCCATATAAACTAAAGCTCCAGCCAATATCAGATTTGACTACTTGTTTCAAGCTATGGCACTTGGAAATGAGTGTTGTGACATGTGGCAAATGTCCAACTGTCTTGGTTAATAAGATTGGCTATATTTCAACTAGAAACAGGTAAACCAGTATACCTGTATGTACGAAGCCAGTGATCGTTATTCAAGCCAAAGAAACTGCATCTATTTATATAAATACACATGGACAGAGAATATTTTCTTGGAGCACTAAATGTGACAATTGCCCTACTGTCTGTGATAAATATACCACACCAGCTACATAGTGCCCGACGAGGAGTTGGGTAGGTAGTGAAGAAAAACATTGACTGAAGCCTGGCAGAGGACTGAATTGTTGTCAACAGCAACAAACATACTGGGAAAGTCAAAGACAGTGAAAAAACAAACAAACAAAAAACACACAGGCATATAAATACTAACTTTCTAGGATCTTTATTGACTCCAAGTAATCCAGAGTAGAACGAGATGAATCAACGCTATACTCCGCCATCTTTATTTTAATATTAGATGCAACCATTATTCTGTAGGGGACAACGGGTCATAACTTGAGGGGAGTTAACACCCATGATTTTTAAAATGCCTTGATCAATAAGAGTCTAAGTTACAGGGAACATTATTTTCATTTTTCAGTGGACCAATAAATGCATTTGACAGGAAAATAGAAAAACTCTACCACAACAGCAATTAGAACAGCTTGCTGCATTATAAGTATCACTTCCCTGTCAAATTAGTGGTTCATGCTTATTTGAATCTGAACATAACAGGCCAATTCTATCACACCTTGCTAGGCTTGAACTTCCATCCAATCAGAGCATTCCAAATGAACATGATTCTCCACAAAACTAGAGGGCGCTCTGACCAAAAAATTGCCATGATCTAAATAAAAAGAACTGAATGTCCACAGTTATGTCTGTAGGTGTACCTTACCTGCATGCAAAATAAAGTCCAAGATTGGTCGGTTATGTACGTACTTATCCAAAATGAATTCATAACCATTTTAACACGTAGCCAGGGTAATGAAATTAAACGGTACCCACCGAAAAATACACAGGGTCAGAACCCTGACCAACATATTGAAATAAAGTCCAAGATTGGTCGGTTATGTACGTACTTATCCAGAGTGACTTCAGACCCATTTTAACACGTAGCCAGGGTAATGAAATTAAACGGTACCCACCGAAAAATACACAGGGTCTGAACCCTGACCAACATATTGAAATAAAGTCCAAGATTGGTCGGTTATGTACGTACTTATCCAGAGTGACTTCAGACCCATTTTAACACGTAGCCAGGGTAATGAAATTAAACGGTACCCACCGAAAAATACACAGGGTCAGAACCCTGACCAACACATTGAATTAAAGTCCAAGATTGGTTGGTTACGTACGTACTTATCCAGAGTGACTTCAGACCCATTTTAACACGTAGCCAGGGTAATGAAATTAAACGGTACCCACCGAAAAATACACAGGGTCAAAACCCTGACCAACACATTGAAATAAAGTCTAAGATTGGTCGGTTATGTACGTACTTATCCAAAATGAATTCATAACCATTTTAACACGTAGCCAGGGTAATGAAATTAAACGGTACCCACCGAAAAATACACAGGGTCAGAACCCTGACCAACACATTGAATTAAAGTCCAAGATTGGTCGGTTATGTACGTACTTATCCAAAATGAATTCATAACCATTTTAACACGTAGCCAGGGTGGTGAAATTAAACGGTACCCACCGAAAAATACACAGGGTCAGAACCCTGACCAACATATTGAAATAAAGTCCAAGATTGGTCGGTTATGTACGTACTTATCCAAAATGAATTCATAACCATTTTAACACGTAGCCAGGGTAATGAAATTAAACGGTACCCACCGAAAAATACACAGGGTCAGAACCCTGACCAACATATTGAAATAAAGTCCAAGATTGGTCGGTTATGTACGTACTTATCCAAAATGAATTCATAACCATTTTAACACGTAGCCAGGGTAATGAACCAATGCATTGCCTGATATTAAATGTTAACTAACGTTTTAGTACATATGTATAAGCATTCAGTAATTTTAATGAAAAAAAAGTACATTTATCTTAGTAATAGTGACACCTGTTGTTTAGTGTGATGAACCCCCACGGTTGGGTACAGGAGCATAGAAGTTTTTAATTAAAATTGTTTTCCATAAGAAAAATGAAACCATCATACATGGCCTTATAAACAGCCTTTTACTTCATAGTGGGGTGGGTGGAGTAAAGCTGTGATTATTTTTATTACTTTCTGACCATCTAGTTTGCCATTTACCATGTCCATATAAACTAAAGCTCCAGCCAATATCAGATTTGACTACTTGTTTCAAGCTATGGCACTTGGAAATGAGTGTTGTGACATGTGGCAAATGTCCAACTGTCTTGGTTAATAAGATTGGCTATATTTCAACTAGAAACAGGTAAACCAGTATACCTGTATGTACGAAGCCAGTGATCGTTATTCAAGCCAAAGAAACTGCATCTATTTATATAAATACACATGGACAGAGAATATTTTCTTGGAGCACTAAATGTGACAATTGCCCTACTGTCTGTGATAAATATACCACACCAGCTACATAGTGCCCGACGAGGAGTTGGGTAGGTAGTGAAGAAAAACATTGACTGAAGCCTGGCAGAGGACTGAATTGTTGTCAACAGCAACAAACATACTGGGAAAGTCAAAGACAGTGAAAAAACAAACAAACAAAAAACACACAGGCATATAAATACTAACTTTCTAGGATCTTTATTGACTCCAAGTAATCCAGAGTAGAACGAGATGAATCAACGCTATACTCCGCCATCTTTATTTTAATATTAGATGCAACCATTATTCTGTAGGGGACAACGGGTCATAACTTGAGGGGAGTTAACACCCATGATTTTTAAAATGCCTTGATCAATAAGAGTCTAAGTTACAGGGAACATTATTTTCATTTTTCAGTGGACCAATAAATGCATTTGACAGGAAAATAGAAAAACTCTACCACAACAGCAATTAGAACAGCTTGCTGCATTATAAGTATCACTTCCCTGTCAAATTAGTGGTTCATGCTTATTTGAATCTGAACATAACAGGCCAATTCTATCACACCTTGCTAGGCTTGAACTTCCATCCAATCAGAGCATTCCAAATGAACATGATTCTCCACAAAACTAGAGGGCGCTCTGACCAAAAAATTGCCATGATCTAAATAAAAAGAACTGAATGTCCACAGTTATGTCTGTAGGTGTACCTTACCTGCATGCAAAATAAAGTCCAAGATTGGTCGGTTATGTACGTACTTATCCAAAATGAATTCATAACCATTTTAACACGTAGCCAGGGTAATGAAATTAAACGGTACCCACCGAAAAATACACAGGGTCAGAACCCTGACCAACATATTGAAATAAAGTCCAAGATTGGTCGGTTATGTACGTACTTATCCAGAGTGACTTCAGACCCATTTTAACACGTAGCCAGGGTAATGAAATTAAACGGTACCCACCGAAAAATACACAGGGTCTGAACCCTGACCAACATATTGAAATAAAGTCCAAGATTGGTCGGTTATGTACGTACTTATCCAGAGTGACTTCAGACCCATTTTAACACGTAGCCAGGGTAATGAAATTAAACGGTACCCACCGAAAAATACACAGGGTCAGAACCCTGACCAACACATTGAATTAAAGTCCAAGATTGGTTGGTTACGTACGTACTTATCCAGAGTGACTTCAGACCCATTTTAACACGTAGCCAGGGTAATGAAATTAAACGGTACCCACCGAAAAATACACAGGGTCAAAACCCTGACCAACACATTGAAATAAAGTCTAAGATTGGTCGGTTATGTACGTACTTATCCAAAATGAATTCATAACCATTTTAACACGTAGCCAGGGTAATGAAATTAAACGGTACCCACCGAAAAATACACAGGGTCAGAACCCTGACCAACACATTGAATTAAAGTCCAAGATTGGTCGGTTATGTACGTACTTATCCAAAATGAATTCATAACCATTTTAACACGTAGCCAGGGTGGTGAAATTAAACGGTACCCACCGAAAAATACACAGGGTCAGAACCCTGACCAACATATTGAAATAAAGTCCAAGATTGGTCGGTTATGTACGTACTTATCCAAAATGAATTCATAACCATTTTAACACGTAGCCAGGGTAATGAAATTAAACGGTACCCACCGAAAAATACACAGGGTCAGAACCCTGACCAACATATTGAAATAAAGTCCAAGATTGGTCGGTTATGTACGTACTTATCCAAAATGAATTCATAACCATTTTAACACGTAGCCAGGGTAATGAACCAATGCATTGCCTGATATTAAATGTTAACTAACGTTTTAGTACATATGTATAAGCATTCAGTAATTTTAATGAAAAAAAAGTACATTTATCTTAGTAATAGTGACACCTGTTGTTTAGTGTGATGAACCCCCACGGTTGGGTACAGGAGCATAGAAGTTTTTAATTAAAATTGTTTTCCATAAGAAAAATGAAACCATCATACATGGCCTTATAAACAGCCTTTTACTTCATAGTGGGGTGGGTGAGTAAAGCTGTGATTATTTTTATTACTTTCTGACCATCTAGTTTGCCATTTACCATGTCCATATAAACTAAAGCTCCAGCCAATATCAGATTTGACTACTTGTTTCAAGCTATGGCACTTGGAAATGAGTGTTGTGACATGTGGCAAATGTCCAACTGTCTTGGTTAATAAGATTGGCTATATTTCAACTAGAAACAGGTAAACCAGTATACCTGTATGTACGAAGCCAGTGATCGTTATTCAAGCCAAAGAAACTGCATCTATTTATATAAATACACATGGACAGAGAATATTTTCTTGGAGCACTAAATGTGACAATTGCCCTACTGTCTGTGATAAATATACCACACCAGCTACATAGTGCCCGACGAGGAGTTGGGTAGGTAGTGAAGAAAAACATTGACTGAAGCCTGGCAGAGGACTGAATTGTTGTCAACAGCAACAAACATACTGGGAAAGTCAAAGACAGTGAAAAAACAAACAAACAAAAAACACACAGGCATATAAATACTAACTTTCTAGGATCTTTATTGACTCCAAGTAATCCAGAGTAGAACGAGATGAATCAACGCTATACTCCGCCATCTTTATTTTAATATTAGATGCAACCATTATTCTGTAGGGGACAACGGGTCATAACTTGAGGGGAGTTAACACCCATGATTTTTAAAATGCCTTGATCAATAAGAGTCTAAGTTACAGGGAACATTATTTTCATTTTTCAGTGGACCAATAAATGCATTTGACAGGAAAATAGAAAAACTCTACCACAACAGCAATTAGAACAGCTTGCTGCATTATAAGTATCACTTCCCTGTCAAATTAGTGGTTCATGCTTATTTGAATCTGAACATAACAGGCCAATTCTATCACACCTTGCTAGGCTTGAACTTCCATCCAATCAGAGCATTCCAAATGAACATGATTCTCCACAAAACTAGAGGGCGCTCTGACCAAAAAATTGCCATGATCTAAATAAAAAGAACTGAATGTCCACAGTTATGTCTGTAGGTGTACCTTACCTGCATGCAAAATAAAGTCCAAGATTGGTCGGTTATGTACGTACTTATCCAAAATGAATTCATAACCATTTTAACACGTAGCCAGGGTAATGAAATTAAACGGTACCCACCGAAAAATACACAGGGTCAGAACCCTGACCAACATATTGAAATAAAGTCCAAGATTGGTCGGTTATGTACGTACTTATCCAGAGTGAATTCATAACCATTTTAACACGTAGCCAGGGTAATGAAATTAAACGGTACCCACCGAAAAATACACAGGGTCAGAACCCTGACCAACATATTGAAATAAAGTCCAAGATTGGTCGGTTATGTACGTACTTATCCAGAGTGAATTCATAACCATTTTAACACGTAGCCAGGGTAATGAAATTAAACGGTACCCACCGAAAAATACACAGGGTCTGAACCCTGACCAACATATTGAAATAAAGTCCAAGATTGGTCGGTTATGTACGTACTTATCCAAAATGAATTCATAACCATTTTAACACGTAGCCAGGGTAATGAAATTAAACGGTACCCACCGAAAAATACACAGGGTCAGAACCCTGACCAACATATTGAAATAAAGTCCAAGATTGGTCGGTTATGTACGTACTTATCCAGAGTGAATTCATAACCATTTTAACACGTAGCCAGGGTAATGAAATTAAACGGTACCCACCGAAAAATACACAGGGTCTGAACCCTGACCAACATATTGAAATAAAGTCCAAGATTGGTCGGTTATGTACGTACTTATCCAAAATGAATTCATAACCATTTTAACACGTAGCCAGGGTGGTGAAATTAAACGGTACCCACCGAAAAATACACAGGGTCAGAACCCTGACCAACATATTGAAATAAAGTCCAAGATTGGTCGGTTATGTACGTACTTATCCAAAATGAATTCATAACCATTTTAACACGTAGCCAGGGTAATGAAATTAAACGGTACCCACCGAAAAATACACAGGGTCAGAACCCTGACCAACATATTGAAATAAAGTCCAAGATTGGTCGGTTATGTACGTACTTATCCAAAATGAATTCATAACCATTTTAACACGTAGCCAGGGTAATGAACCAATGCATTGCCTGATATTAAATGTTAACTAACGTTTTAGTACATATGTATAAGCATTCAGTAATTTTAATGAAAAAAAAGTACATTTATCTTAGTAATAGTGACACCTGTTGTTTAGTGTGATGAACCCCCACGGTTGGGTACAGGAGCATAGAAGTTTTTAATTAAAATTGTTTTCCATAAGAAAAATGAAACCATCATACATGGCCTTATAAACAGCCTTTTACTTCATAGTGGGGTGGGTGGAGTAAAGCTGTGATTATTTTTATTACTTTCTGACCATCTAGTTTGCCATTTACCATGTCCATATAAACTAAAGCTCCAGCCAATATCAGATTTGACTACTTGTTTCAAGCTATGGCACTTGGAAATGAGTGTTGTGACATGTGGCAAATGTCCAACTGTCTTGGTTAATAAGATTGGCTATATTTCAACTAGAAACAGGTAAACCAGTATACCTGTATGTACGAAGCCAGTGATCGTTATTCAAGCCAAAGAAACTGCATCTATTTATATAAATACACATGGACAGAGAATATTTTCTTGGAGCACTAAATGTGACAATTGCCCTACTGTCTGTGATAAATATACCACACCAGCTACATAGTGCCCGACGAGGAGTTGGGTAGGTAGTGAAGAAAAACATTGACTGAAGCCTGGCAGAGGACTGAATTGTTGTCAACAGCAACAAACATACTGGGAAAGTCAAAGACAGTGAAAAAACAAACAAACAAAAAACACACAGGCATATAAATACTAACTTTCTAGGATCTTTATTGACTCCAAGTAATCCAGAGTAGAACGAGATGAATCAACGCTATACTCCGCCATCTTTATTTTAATATTAGATGCAACCATTATTCTGTAGGGGACAACGGGTCATAACTTGAGGGGAGTTAACACCCATGATTTTTAAAATGCCTTGATCAATAAGAGTCTAAGTTACAGGGAACATTATTTTCATTTTTCAGTGGACCAATAAATGCATTTGACAGGAAAATAGAAAAACTCTACCACAACAGCAATTAGAACAGCTTGCTGCATTATAAGTATCACTTCCCTGTCAAATTAGTGGTTCATGCTTATTTGAATCTGAACATAACAGGCCAATTCTATCACACCTTGCTAGGCTTGAACTTCCATCCAATCAGAGCATTCCAAATGAACATGATTCTCCACAAAACTAGAGGGCGCTCTGACCAAAAAATTGCCATGATCTAAATAAAAAGAACTGAATGTCCACAGTTATGTCTGTAGGTGTACCTTACCTGCATGCAAAATAAAGTCCAAGATTGGTCGGTTATGTACGTACTTATCCAAAATGAATTCATAACCATTTTAACACGTAGCCAGGGTAATGAAATTAAACGGTACCCACCGAAAAATACACAGGGTCAGAACCCTGACCAACATATTGAAATAAAGTCCAAGATTGGTCGGTTATGTACGTACTTATCCAAAATGAATTCATAACCATTTTAACACGTAGCCAGGGTAATGAAATTAAACGGTACCCACCGAAAAATACACAGCGTCAGAACCCTGACCAACACATTGAATTAAAGTCCAAGATTGGTCGGTTATGTACGTACTTATCCAGAGTGACTTCAGACCCATTTTAACACGTAGCCAGGGTAATGAAATTAAACGGTACCCACCGAAAAATACACAGAGTCAGAACCCTGACCAACACATTGAATTAAAGTCCAAGATTGGTCGGTTATGTACGTACTTATCCAGAGTGACTTCAGACCCATTTTAACACGTAGCCAGGGTAATGAAATTAAACGGTACCCACCGAAAAATACACAGGGTCAGAACCCTGACCAACACATTGAATTAAAGTCCAAGATTGGTCGGTTATGTACGTACTTATCCAAAATGAATTCATAACCATTTTAACACGTAGCCAGGGTAATGAAATTAAACGGTACCCACCGAAAAATACACAGGGTCAGAACCCTGACCAACATATTGAAATAAAGTCCAAGATTGGTCGGTTATGTACGTACTTATCCAGAGTGAATTCATAACCATTTTAACACGTAGCCAGGGTAATGAAATTAAACGGTACCCACCGAAAAATACACAGGGTCAGAACCCTGACCAACATATTGAAATAAAGTCCAAGATTGGTCGGTTATGTACGTACTTATCCAGAGTGAATTCATAACCATTTTAACACGTAGCCAGGGTAATGAAATTAAACGGTACCCACCGAAAAATACACAGGGTCTGAACCCTGACCAACATATTGAAATAAAGTCCAAGATTGGTCGGTTATGTACGTACTTATCCAAAATGAATTCATAACCATTTTAACACGTAGCCAGGGTAATGAAATTAAACGGTACCCACCGAAAAATACACAGGGTCAGAACCCTGACCAACATATTGAAATAAAGTCCAAGATTGGTCGGTTATGTACGTACTTATCCAGAGTGAATTCATAACCATTTTAACACGTAGCCAGGGTAATGAAATTAAACGGTACCCACCGAAAAATACACAGGGTCTGAACCCTGACCAACATATTGAAATAAAGTCCAAGATTGGTCGGTTATGTACGTACTTATCCAAAATGAATTCATAACCATTTTAACACGTAGCCAGGGTGGTGAAATTAAACGGTACCCACCGAAAAATACACAGGGTCAGAACCCTGACCAACATATTGAAATAAAGTCCAAGATTGGTCGGTTATGTACGTACTTATCCAAAATGAATTCATAACCATTTTAACACGTAGCCAGGGTAATGAAATTAAACGGTACCCACCGAAAAATACACAGGGTCAGAACCCTGACCAACATATTGAAATAAAGTCCAAGATTGGTCGGTTATGTACGTACTTATCCAAAATGAATTCATAACCATTTTAACACGTAGCCAGGGTAATGAACCAATGCATTGCCTGATATTAAATGTTAACTAACGTTTTAGTACATATGTATAAGCATTCAGTAATTTTAATGAAAAAAAAGTACATTTATCTTAGTAATAGTGACACCTGTTGTTTAGTGTGATGAACCCCCACGGTTGGGTACAGGAGCATAGAAGTTTTTAATTAAAATTGTTTTCCATAAGAAAAATGAAACCATCATACATGGCCTTATAAACAGCCTTTTACTTCATAGTGGGGTGGGTGGAGTAAAGCTGTGATTATTTTTATTACTTTCTGACCATCTAGTTTGCCATTTACCATGTCCATATAAACTAAAGCTCCAGCCAATATCAGATTTGACTACTTGTTTCAAGCTATGGCACTTGGAAATGAGTGTTGTGACATGTGGCAAATGTCCAACTGTCTTGGTTAATAAGATTGGCTATATTTCAACTAGAAACAGGTAAACCAGTATACCTGTATGTACGAAGCCAGTGATCGTTATTCAAGCCAAAGAAACTGCATCTATTTATATAAATACACATGGACAGAGAATATTTTCTTGGAGCACTAAATGTGACAATTGCCCTACTGTCTGTGATAAATATACCACACCAGCTACATAGTGCCCGACGAGGAGTTGGGTAGGTAGTGAAGAAAAACATTGACTGAAGCCTGGCAGAGGACTGAATTGTTGTCAACAGCAACAAACATACTGGGAAAGTCAAAGACAGTGAAAAAACAAACAAACAAAAAACACACAGGCATATAAATACTAACTTTCTAGGATCTTTATTGACTCCAAGTAATCCAGAGTAGAACGAGATGAATCAACGCTATACTCCGCCATCTTTATTTTAATATTAGATGCAACCATTATTCTGTAGGGGACAACGGGTCATAACTTGAGGGGAGTTAACACCCATGATTTTTAAAATGCCTTGATCAATAAGAGTCTAAGTTACAGGGAACATTATTTTCATTTTTCAGTGGACCAATAAATGCATTTGACAGGAAAATAGAAAAACTCTACCACAACAGCAATTAGAACAGCTTGCTGCATTATAAGTATCACTTCCCTGTCAAATTAGTGGTTCATGCTTATTTGAATCTGAACATAACAGGCCAATTCTATCACACCTTGCTAGGCTTGAACTTCCATCCAATCAGAGCATTCCAAATGAACATGATTCTCCACAAAACTAGAGGGCGCTCTGACCAAAAAATTGCCATGATCTAAATAAAAAGAACTGAATGTCCACAGTTATGTCTGTAGGTGTACCTTACCTGCATGCAAAATAAAGTCCAAGATTGGTCGGTTATGTACGTACTTATCCAAAATGAATTCATAACCATTTTAACACGTAGCCAGGGTAATGAAATTAAACGGTACCCACCGAAAAATACACAGGGTCAGAACCCTGACCAACATATTGAAATAAAGTCCAAGATTGGTCGGTTATGTACGTACTTATCCAGAGTGACTTCAGACCCATTTTAACACGTAGCCAGGGTAATGAAATTAAACGGTACCCACCGAAAAATACACAGGGTCTGAACCCTGACCAACATATTGAAATAAAGTCCAAGATTGGTCGGTTATGTACGTACTTATCCAGAGTGACTTCAGACCCATTTTAACACGTAGCCAGGGTAATGAAATTAAACGGTACCCACCGAAAAATACACAGGGTCAGAACCCTGACCAACACATTGAATTAAAGTCCAAGATTGGTTGGTTACGTACGTACTTATCCAGAGTGACTTCAGACCCATTTTAACACGTAGCCAGGGTAATGAAATTAAACGGTACCCACCGAAAAATACACAGGGTCAAAACCCTGACCAACACATTGAAATAAAGTCTAAGATTGGTCGGTTATGTACGTACTTATCCAAAATGAATTCATAACCATTTTAACACGTAGCCAGGGTAATGAAATTAAACGGTACCCACCGAAAAATACACAGGGTCAGAACCCTGACCAACACATTGAATTAAAGTCCAAGATTGGTCGGTTATGTACGTACTTATCCAAAATGAATTCATAACCATTTTAACACGTAGCCAGGGTGGTGAAATTAAACGGTACCCACCGAAAAATACACAGGGTCAGAACCCTGACCAACATATTGAAATAAAGTCCAAGATTGGTCGGTTATGTACGTACTTATCCAAAATGAATTCATAACCATTTTAACACGTAGCCAGGGTAATGAAATTAAACGGTACCCACCGAAAAATACACAGGGTCAGAACCCTGACCAACATATTGAAATAAAGTCCAAGATTGGTCGGTTATGTACGTACTTATCCAAAATGAATTCATAACCATTTTAACACGTAGCCAGGGTAATGAACCAATGCATTGCCTGATATTAAATGTTAACTAACGTTTTAGTACATATGTATAAGCATTCAGTAATTTTAATGAAAAAAAAGTACATTTATCTTAGTAATAGTGACACCTGTTGTTTAGTGTGATGAACCCCCACGGTTGGGTACAGGAGCATAGAAGTTTTTAATTAAAATTGTTTTCCATAAGAAAAATGAAACCATCATACATGGCCTTATAAACAGCCTTTTACTTCATAGTGGGGTGGGTGGAGTAAAGCTGTGATTATTTTTATTACTTTCTGACCATCTAGTTTGCCATTTACCATGTCCATATAAACTAAAGCTCCAGCCAATATCAGATTTGACTACTTGTTTCAAGCTATGGCACTTGGAAATGAGTGTTGTGACATGTGGCAAATGTCCAACTGTCTTGGTTAATAAGATTGGCTATATTTCAACTAGAAACAGGTAAACCAGTATACCTGTATGTACGAAGCCAGTGATCGTTATTCAAGCCAAAGAAACTGCATCTATTTATATAAATACACATGGACAGAGAATATTTTCTTGGAGCACTAAATGTGACAATTGCCCTACTGTCTGTGATAAATATACCACACCAGCTACATAGTGCCCGACGAGGAGTTGGGTAGGTAGTGAAGAAAAACATTGACTGAAGCCTGGCAGAGGACTGAATTGTTGTCAACAGCAACAAACATACTGGGAAAGTCAAAGACAGTGAAAAAACAAACAAACAAAAAACACACAGGCATATAAATACTAACTTTCTAGGATCTTTATTGACTCCAAGTAATCCAGAGTAGAACGAGATGAATCAACGCTATACTCCGCCATCTTTATTTTAATATTAGATGCAACCATTATTCTGTAGGGGACAACGGGTCATAACTTGAGGGGAGTTAACACCCATGATTTTTAAAATGCCTTGATCAATAAGAGTCTAAGTTACAGGGAACATTATTTTCATTTTTCAGTGGACCAATAAATGCATTTGACAGGAAAATAGAAAAACTCTACCACAACAGCAATTAGAACAGCTTGCTGCATTATAAGTATCACTTCCCTGTCAAATTAGTGGTTCATGCTTATTTGAATCTGAACATAACAGGCCAATTCTATCACACCTTGCTAGGCTTGAACTTCCATCCAATCAGAGCATTCCAAATGAACATGATTCTCCACAAAACTAGAGGGCGCTCTGACCAAAAAATTGCCATGATCTAAATAAAAAGAACTGAATGTCCACAGTTATGTCTGTAGGTGTACCTTACCTGCATGCAAAATAAAGTCCAAGATTGGTCGGTTATGTACGTACTTATCCAAAATGAATTCATAACCATTTTAACACGTAGCCAGGGTAATGAAATTAAACGGTACCCACCGAAAAATACACAGGGTCAGAACCCTGACCAACATATTGAAATAAAGTCCAAGATTGGTCGGTTATGTACGTACTTATCCAGAGTGACTTCAGACCCATTTTAACACGTAGCCAGGGTAATGAAATTAAACGGTACCCACCGAAAAATACACAGGGTCTGAACCCTGACCAACATATTGAAATAAAGTCCAAGATTGGTCGGTTATGTACGTACTTATCCAGAGTGACTTCAGACCCATTTTAACACGTAGCCAGGGTAATGAAATTAAACGGTACCCACCGAAAAATACACAGGGTCAGAACCCTGACCAACACATTGAATTAAAGTCCAAGATTGGTTGGTTACGTACGTACTTATCCAGAGTGACTTCAGACCCATTTTAACACGTAGCCAGGGTAATGAAATTAAACGGTACCCACCGAAAAATACACAGGGTCAAAACCCTGACCAACACATTGAAATAAAGTCTAAGATTGGTCGGTTATGTACGTACTTATCCAAAATGAATTCATAACCATTTTAACACGTAGCCAGGGTAATGAAATTAAACGGTACCCACCGAAAAATACACAGGGTCAGAACCCTGACCAACACATTGAATTAAAGTCCAAGATTGGTCGGTTATGTACGTACTTATCCAAAATGAATTCATAACCATTTTAACACGTAGCCAGGGTGGTGAAATTAAACGGTACCCACCGAAAAATACACAGGGTCAGAACCCTGACCAACATATTGAAATAAAGTCCAAGATTGGTCGGTTATGTACGTACTTATCCAAAATGAATTCATAACCATTTTAACACGTAGCCAGGGTAATGAAATTAAACGGTACCCACCGAAAAATACACAGGGTCAGAACCCTGACCAACATATTGAAATAAAGTCCAAGATTGGTCGGTTATGTACGTACTTATCCAAAATGAATTCATAACCATTTTAACACGTAGCCAGGGTAATGAACCAATGCATTGCCTGATATTAAATGTTAACTAACGTTTTAGTACATATGTATAAGCATTCAGTAATTTTAATGAAAAAAAAGTACATTTATCTTAGTAATAGTGACACCTGTTGTTTAGTGTGATGAACCCCCACGGTTGGGTACAGGAGCATAGAAGTTTTTAATTAAAATTGTTTTCCATAAGAAAAATGAAACCATCATACATGGCCTTATAAACAGCCTTTTACTTCATAGTGGGGTGGGTGGAGTAAAGCTGTGATTATTTTTATTACTTTCTGACCATCTAGTTTGCCATTTACCATGTCCATATAAACTAAAGCTCCAGCCAATATCAGATTTGACTACTTGTTTCAAGCTATGGCACTTGGAAATGAGTGTTGTGACATGTGGCAAATGTCCAACTGTCTTGGTTAATAAGATTGGCTATATTTCAACTAGAAACAGGTAAACCAGTATACCTGTATGTACGAAGCCAGTGATCGTTATTCAAGCCAAAGAAACTGCATCTATTTATATAAATACACATGGACAGAGAATATTTTCTTGGAGCACTAAATGTGACAATTGCCCTACTGTCTGTGATAAATATACCACACCAGCTACATAGTGCCCGACGAGGAGTTGGGTAGGTAGTGAAGAAAAACATTGACTGAAGCCTGGCAGAGGACTGAATTGTTGTCAACAGCAACAAACATACTGGGAAAGTCAAAGACAGTGAAAAAACAAACAAACAAAAAACACACAGGCATATAAATACTAACTTTCTAGGATCTTTATTGACTCCAAGTAATCCAGAGTAGAACGAGATGAATCAACGCTATACTCCGCCATCTTTATTTTAATATTAGATGCAACCATTATTCTGTAGGGGACAACGGGTCATAACTTGAGGGGAGTTAACACCCATGATTTTTAAAATGCCTTGATCAATAAGAGTCTAAGTTACAGGGAACATTATTTTCATTTTTCAGTGGACCAATAAATGCATTTGACAGGAAAATAGAAAAACTCTACCACAACAGCAATTAGAACAGCTTGCTGCATTATAAGTATCACTTCCCTGTCAAATTAGTGGTTCATGCTTATTTGAATCTGAACATAACAGGCCAATTCTATCACACCTTGCTAGGCTTGAACTTCCATCCAATCAGAGCATTCCAAATGAACATGATTCTCCACAAAACTAGAGGGCGCTCTGACCAAAAAATTGCCATGATCTAAATAAAAAGAACTGAATGTCCACAGTTATGTCTGTAGGTGTACCTTACCTGCATGCAAAATAAAGTCCAAGATTGGTCGGTTATGTACGTACTTATCCAAAATGAATTCATAACCATTTTAACACGTAGCCAGGGTAATGAAATTAAACGGTACCCACCGAAAAATACACAGGGTCAGAACCCTGACCAACATATTGAAATAAAGTCCAAGATTGGTCGGTTATGTACGTACTTATCCAGAGTGACTTCAGACCCATTTTAACACGTAGCCAGGGTAATGAAATTAAACGGTACCCACCGAAAAATACACAGGGTCTGAACCCTGACCAACATATTGAAATAAAGTCCAAGATTGGTCGGTTATGTACGTACTTATCCAGAGTGACTTCAGACCCATTTTAACACGTAGCCAGGGTAATGAAATTAAACGGTACCCACCGAAAAATACACAGGGTCAGAACCCTGACCAACACATTGAATTAAAGTCCAAGATTGGTTGGTTACGTACGTACTTATCCAGAGTGACTTCAGACCCATTTTAACACGTAGCCAGGGTAATGAAATTAAACGGTACCCACCGAAAAATACACAGGGTCAAAACCCTGACCAACACATTGAAATAAAGTCTAAGATTGGTCGGTTATGTACGTACTTATCCAAAATGAATTCATAACCATTTTAACACGTAGCCAGGGTAATGAAATTAAACGGTACCCACCGAAAAATACACAGGGTCAGAACCCTGACCAACACATTGAATTAAAGTCCAAGATTGGTCGGTTATGTACGTACTTATCCAAAATGAATTCATAACCATTTTAACACGTAGCCAGGGTGGTGAAATTAAACGGTACCCACCGAAAAATACACAGGGTCAGAACCCTGACCAACATATTGAAATAAAGTCCAAGATTGGTCGGTTATGTACGTACTTATCCAAAATGAATTCATAACCATTTTAACACGTAGCCAGGGTAATGAAATTAAACGGTACCCACCGAAAAATACACAGGGTCAGAACCCTGACCAACATATTGAAATAAAGTCCAAGATTGGTCGGTTATGTACGTACTTATCCAAAATGAATTCATAACCATTTTAACACGTAGCCAGGGTAATGAACCAATGCATTGCCTGATATTAAATGTTAACTAACGTTTTAGTACATATGTATAAGCATTCAGTAATTTTAATGAAAAAAAAGTACATTTATCTTAGTAATAGTGACACCTGTTGTTTAGTGTGATGAACCCCCACGGTTGGGTACAGGAGCATAGAAGTTTTTAATTAAAATTGTTTTCCATAAGAAAAATGAAACCATCATACATGGCCTTATAAACAGCCTTTTACTTCATAGTGGGGTGGGTGGAGTAAAGCTGTGATTATTTTTATTACTTTCTGACCATCTAGTTTGCCATTTACCATGTCCATATAAACTAAAGCTCCAGCCAATATCAGATTTGACTACTTGTTTCAAGCTATGGCACTTGGAAATGAGTGTTGTGACATGTGGCAAATGTCCAACTGTCTTGGTTAATAAGATTGGCTATATTTCAACTAGAAACAGGTAAACCAGTATACCTGTATGTACGAAGCCAGTGATCGTTATTCAAGCCAAAGAAACTGCATCTATTTATATAAATACACATGGACAGAGAATATTTTCTTGGAGCACTAAATGTGACAATTGCCCTACTGTCTGTGATAAATATACCACACCAGCTACATAGTGCCCGACGAGGAGTTGGGTAGGTAGTGAAGAAAAACATTGACTGAAGCCTGGCAGAGGACTGAATTGTTGTCAACAGCAACAAACATACTGGGAAAGTCAAAGACAGTGAAAAAACAAACAAACAAAAAACACACAGGCATATAAATACTAACTTTCTAGGATCTTTATTGACTCCAAGTAATCCAGAGTAGAACGAGATGAATCAACGCTATACTCCGCCATCTTTATTTTAATATTAGATGCAACCATTATTCTGTAGGGGACAACGGGTCATAACTTGAGGGGAGTTAACACCCATGATTTTTAAAATGCCTTGATCAATAAGAGTCTAAGTTACAGGGAACATTATTTTCATTTTTCAGTGGACCAATAAATGCATTTGACAGGAAAATAGAAAAACTCTACCACAACAGCAATTAGAACAGCTTGCTGCATTATAAGTATCACTTCCCTGTCAAATTAGTGGTTCATGCTTATTTGAATCTGAACATAACAGGCCAATTCTATCACACCTTGCTAGGCTTGAACTTCCATCCAATCAGAGCATTCCAAATGAACATGATTCTCCACAAAACTAGAGGGCGCTCTGACCAAAAAATTGCCATGATCTAAATAAAAAGAACTGAATGTCCACAGTTATGTCTGTAGGTGTACCTTACCTGCATGCAAAATAAAGTCCAAGATTGGTCGGTTATGTACGTACTTATCCAAAATGAATTCATAACCATTTTAACACGTAGCCAGGGTAATGAAATTAAACGGTACCCACCGAAAAATACACAGGGTCAGAACCCTGACCAACATATTGAAATAAAGTCCAAGATTGGTCGGTTATGTACGTACTTATCCAGAGTGACTTCAGACCCATTTTAACACGTAGCCAGGGTAATGAAATTAAACGGTACCCACCGAAAAATACACAGGGTCTGAACCCTGACCAACATATTGAAATAAAGTCCAAGATTGGTCGGTTATGTACGTACTTATCCAGAGTGACTTCAGACCCATTTTAACACGTAGCCAGGGTAATGAAATTAAACGGTACCCACCGAAAAATACACAGGGTCAGAACCCTGACCAACACATTGAATTAAAGTCCAAGATTGGTTGGTTACGTACGTACTTATCCAGAGTGACTTCAGACCCATTTTAACACGTAGCCAGGGTAATGAAATTAAACGGTACCCACCGAAAAATACACAGGGTCAAAACCCTGACCAACACATTGAAATAAAGTCTAAGATTGGTCGGTTATGTACGTACTTATCCAAAATGAATTCATAACCATTTTAACACGTAGCCAGGGTAATGAAATTAAACGGTACCCACCGAAAAATACACAGGGTCAGAACCCTGACCAACACATTGAATTAAAGTCCAAGATTGGTCGGTTATGTACGTACTTATCCAAAATGAATTCATAACCATTTTAACACGTAGCCAGGGTGGTGAAATTAAACGGTACCCACCGAAAAATACACAGGGTCAGAACCCTGACCAACATATTGAAATAAAGTCCAAGATTGGTCGGTTATGTACGTACTTATCCAAAATGAATTCATAACCATTTTAACACGTAGCCAGGGTAATGAAATTAAACGGTACCCACCGAAAAATACACAGGGTCAGAACCCTGACCAACATATTGAAATAAAGTCCAAGATTGGTCGGTTATGTACGTACTTATCCAAAATGAATTCATAACCATTTTAACACGTAGCCAGGGTAATGAACCAATGCATTGCCTGATATTAAATGTTAACTAACGTTTTAGTACATATGTATAAGCATTCAGTAATTTTAATGAAAAAAAAGTACATTTATCTTAGTAATAGTGACACCTGTTGTTTAGTGTGATGAACCCCCACGGTTGGGTACAGGAGCATAGAAGTTTTTAATTAAAATTGTTTTCCATAAGAAAAATGAAACCATCATACATGGCCTTATAAACAGCCTTTTACTTCATAGTGGGGTGGGTGGAGTAAAGCTGTGATTATTTTTATTACTTTCTGACCATCTAGTTTGCCATTTACCATGTCCATATAAACTAAAGCTCCAGCCAATATCAGATTTGACTACTTGTTTCAAGCTATGGCACTTGGAAATGAGTGTTGTGACATGTGGCAAATGTCCAACTGTCTTGGTTAATAAGATTGGCTATATTTCAACTAGAAACAGGTAAACCAGTATACCTGTATGTACGAAGCCAGTGATCGTTATTCAAGCCAAAGAAACTGCATCTATTTATATAAATACACATGGACAGAGAATATTTTCTTGGAGCACTAAATGTGACAATTGCCCTACTGTCTGTGATAAATATACCACACCAGCTACATAGTGCCCGACGAGGAGTTGGGTAGGTAGTGAAGAAAAACATTGACTGAAGCCTGGCAGAGGACTGAATTGTTGTCAACAGCAACAAACATACTGGGAAAGTCAAAGACAGTGAAAAAACAAACAAACAAAAAACACACAGGCATATAAATACTAACTTTCTAGGATCTTTATTGACTCCAAGTAATCCAGAGTAGAACGAGATGAATCAACGCTATACTCCGCCATCTTTATTTTAATATTAGATGCAACCATTATTCTGTAGGGGACAACGGGTCATAACTTGAGGGGAGTTAACACCCATGATTTTTAAAATGCCTTGATCAATAAGAGTCTAAGTTACAGGGAACATTATTTTCATTTTTCAGTGGACCAATAAATGCATTTGACAGGAAAATAGAAAAACTCTACCACAACAGCAATTAGAACAGCTTGCTGCATTATAAGTATCACTTCCCTGTCAAATTAGTGGTTCATGCTTATTTGAATCTGAACATAACAGGCCAATTCTATCACACCTTGCTAGGCTTGAACTTCCATCCAATCAGAGCATTCCAAATGAACATGATTCTCCACAAAACTAGAGGGCGCTCTGACCAAAAAATTGCCATGATCTAAATAAAAAGAACTGATATATATATATATATATATATATATATATATATATATATATATATATATATATATATATATATATATATATATATATATCGGGTATACTTACATATATTGTAAGTAAATATGGTTGTATAAAAATATGTATCTAGTAGAGACAGTTTGTATGCGTTAAGTGTAATTCACATCTGGAAGGCTAGGTTTCACACCACGCCCTAATCCCCAGGCCCTAATCACAAGATCATGTGTTTAGCTAAATTGAATATGGCTCGATACGGTTCAATTAATATGTTTATGATAAATGGACATTTAGCGTTTGCAAAAAAAAAAAATACAATGGGGATAGTGCTACAACTAACAACTGGCTTCTCAGTTCGGGTATATTTGAAATTATGTCTAGAAATGGCTGGAATCATGTAGACTCACTGTAAGCTTCGACATGATTATTTAGTCCGAAAGCCCCATTTTTTTGAGAGTGAGGGTGGTTGTGGGGGAGTTAATAATAATCTGCTTTTCAGTTCAGGTGTGTTTAAAATGGTTTCCACGATTCTTGGACCACCCAGGGGTGGGGTGGTATACATTGCCCGTACGATGACTTTAAGTTGAGATTCCGTGCGTTTCGCTTCTTCCTTGGACTCGCATACAAATGACCTCAGCCAGTTCCCTGGATGTTGATGAAACGGCCATCATTTAGAAATTTACAAAGGCTACATTGCCATCATGAGCAATGCTTTATCGCAGGCGGCCCGGGACTATGGATTGAATACTACACGTATAGTGGGGTCAGCTAATGTAGGTCAGGTAATCGAATGTTGAGGTAATCGCAAGTCCGGCGAACCGAGTGTCAAGACATTTGGACGTGAAAATAACCGGATCTTATGACAATTGAACGTCAAGATAATGTCTAAATAACGACACAATTGTAACATAATGAAACAATGACAAAATAATATTGTAGCAATTGCAAAATAATGAAATAATTGAGAAATAAAGTTGAAATAATGAAACGATGGCAATACGATACCACAATAATGAAATAAACGCAAAATAATGTTTAAATAAATACCAAATAACCGAATAATGACCAAATATTAACCAAACAAATTTCCAAATAAAGACCAAACAACTAAACAATGTTCAAATAATGACACCAAGCTAATTTTGGCGGTATTCTCACCCCATAACGAGACGACGGAGTTCAGTGTCACACATTAATTTTGCCTGATACGTCATCAAGTCCGCCATATAAGTTCATCCTCGTTCGCTGCAAGGCGTTTTGTAGTCATTAAATTATCTTCCCAGTAACAATTCAGCAAACCGCAATTCACCGGCAAAAGTTCAGTTTGCCGTTATGCGGCAATATACGAGGTGCGGAATGTAAATTTATTATTTTGTGTATACAGGAAGAAAATGTACTAATAATTCAAATTTATGTACGTATTGGAGGCCGTGGCGTGTGTGTTTTAAAATGATGTGTGCATTTTAAAAAAACGGCATGACTGTGCGTTTTAATGGTATGTGCTTTAAAAAATCATGTGTGTATATTAAATGGCGTGGGTGTTTTAAAAAACGTGTGTTTTAAAAATGACGTGTGTGTTTTTAAAAATGGTGTGTGTTTAAAAATTACGTGTGTGTTTAAAAATGACGTGTGTGTTTAAAAACGACGTGTGTGTTTCAAAAATGGCGTGTGTTTAAAAACGACGTGTGTGTTTAAAAATGACGTGTGTGTTTTTAAAAATTGCGTGTGTTTAAACACGACGTGTGTGTTAAAAAATGACGTGTGTGTTTAAAAATGACGTGTGTGTTTTTAAAAATGGCGGGTGTGAGGTCGAATGAAAATTTCGTGTGTGTAAAAAAAACGCGTGCATTAACTTATTTACCCCTGTGGGGGCGCTGTTTTGAATGATTTTTTTTCGGATGTCTGTGCAAAAAAAAACGGGGACTTAGTGCCGCGTGATACCAATTTTTGAAGAATTTAATAATTTTGTAAAATATGTTATATTACTCACAATTTAGCATTTACACAGCTGATTATACAACGAAGTAAGTGACGTGGAAACCAAGGAAATGTAAAAACAGGAAGTGGCCACGAAAATAAGACCAAAAAAAAGAGAAAACAAGTAGGCCACTCTTGAATACATTGACGTGAATTTGTTGCACAGACGTTTTCAGTGCTCTTAGCAAAATTATTTGTTCAAAATTATTCAAAACGAGATGCACATTTTATGGTAAAGTGAGTTCATAATCTATTTTGTCACGTATTATGAGTATTGCTGGAGAATATTTATATTATACGAATATTTATATTCACCTGGGATAGTTAATGATTGGAGTAAAGATTAAAAGTAATATTTATTTTATTTTCATTAATTCCTATTCTACAACCATCTACTGACAATTGGCGTTGGTGGCGTGCTTGCGTCATCTCGAATTACGCTTCGTCTGTCACAGGATATATAGTAGGGAATATCTATCTATCTATCTATCTATTTACTGAGTCTACAGCGTACTCCCGTACTCCCCTCAGCCATGGATTGATTTATGCAAAAATATTAGAATTGTTTGTCCCAAAAATGTTGTTTACTGTCTATCCAATGTACCTTCTTTAATTGTAGTCGCTATGGTTACAAAACGATATTATGCGATACTGTGGAACTGTAAGCAAACATTTGAAATATGATTATTTTTACAAATCTCATCGACTATGTCAAGAAATTATGACTGGAAATGTGTGTAAACATAAATTATGTTGTTTTGGAAGGTTTCATTGTTGTAAATACCAGTATAAGTTAATTTAGCTGCCGACCAACTTTCGGAGTTTAACAATATTTAAACACACCAATCAATGGCGCAGTAGAGATCAAGCTTTGAACTTTGAGTTCAACTGTGCACTCCTGCAATAAACTAACATTGAATCTATTGTCTCCATGGTTACTCGATTACAATGGTGATATACGAGCATATTCTCTCAAGTAGAATAATATTTTGAAGTCTACCCCCCCCCCATTCTGACCCAAATAACCATATATTCTATAATATAGCTTGGTATTCGTAGTACCAGATTGTTTTTATATTTAGTCTCTAGTGGTAAAGTTTCTTTGAAATTTACAACTCAAGTGTTTGTCCACACAGCCTAGAATGTTGTCATAGTGACTCATTGATTACTATGTCGGATACATTGCTGGCGCTATTTCACTCGTAAAACTATTGCACTGCATATCATTACCTGTGTGTTCATGTAGTTGTATCTCATTCATAGTTAAAACATTTCTAGTAGTACACAGATCTACATCTACAAGGTATTCAGTCATAGGCTCATTGTGACGTTTTAATTTTAATTTTACACTCAGTGTTAATTAAAGTTGCATTCCTACTGTGTATGATCTACATACTATGTGACCTCTGACTGACCTTGTAGGCATGATACGAACTCTCGGTTTCGTGAGAAATCTGATCAAACGAAATCAAATTTAGAAGTCATGCAAATATGACACCGACCTTGTTTCTATCAAGTGCAGACTTCGTTTGGATCTCAAAATTATGGCTATTGTCTACCCAATATAGCTACTAATACTTTAATTGCAGTCGCTATGGTTACAAAAGCACGAGGATAAATCAGTAGAAGCGTGATTTTATTGCGCATTGTGGTATGGGTAAATTGAACAGATTCGAATAATCTCTAATACGAGACGACTTAATACTTAAAAGTCTTTATTTGAGTTCAAAAACAAATAACGAATCAATATCAAGAACTCTACGAAGAACTTAAAGGCGATAATATCACCGTGACGTCTCATGCCTCGTGCGAATCATTGCCACCAAGTGCAATGTAGCTAGAAAGTCCATGTTATATGTTGATATGTTGAATTTTGAAACTATGTAGTTATTTGTAATATTGTATTAACAAACATTCATGATATACTAGTATAAGAGGTATGATCTCTCCCAGGTTCGCCATGACTAAATCGACAAGCAAAAGTATGTAATATCCTAGTTCTGACAGAACTGAAATAAGCGATGAATATATATGACATATTCCGCCGCCAACGAAGCAATAATAATAAATACTAAAAATAAATAAATAACGCAAACACACACTAGATTACATGTTACAATGATGGTCACTTAATAGCGTTTTAAATCTGAGTCTGTTAGTTATATGTTTGATTGATTCGTGGAGTGAATTCCAACCTTTTGCTGCCGAGTACTTGATACTGTGTTGGTTTAATGTAAGATTGACTTTAGAAAGATTGAAGTTTTTAAGCCGAGACGTGGATCTATAGTGTATACATATTTGCATATAATTTACATGCGATGAACTCTGGGCAACATGGCCTACATAGTCGATTTATACAAGTGACTTAACACTACACTGGACTGCAGAATACCCGGATGTTTCTTCCTATTCTAAACTATGGTGTATCGAATTTACGCCAAAGGAAACGCTTGTAATACAGAGGACATTTCAAACAACACACTGTTGACGGCATGTCATTTTTTTATATGCGACTTTTTATGACAACACATTGTGTGGTGCCAGTGAGCGAGCAAATAAGTTTTAGTTTAATATGTAAAAGTGAGTGTGTTTTTGAAGAGAGCACCAAGCTCTAATCTTTGATCGTGAGATCGACAAATTCTACTGAGTCCAGTGTTACGGTACGAAAGGAACGTACCATGGTGAGGTATACACTATTCCACGTCATTCGTAGTAATAACTAGCAGCCGATACCCCAACGCGACCAATGATTTACGACAGTCGTTGTAACCTCCAGTTAAAACTACTGGGAATCGTTTGCAGATTTGATGGGTGAGACAATGCAATGAAATGAAACAATTGTAAGATTTATACTTGGTAACATATTTATGTGATAGACCAGTTGCCATGGTATCAAACTAGAAATACTATATTCGACATTCCACAACACAACCCACGCTCTCTACCATCGAATTGTAAACCATGTTTCAGGTAACCCAACAGTGACCTCACGTATTGTCATTCATGTCTCCACTCGTGATCAAACAATCGGAACGTTAACAATGAAACAGGACCCAGCATATCTCCAATGTGACCTAAGGAGCGAGTGTTAATACAAAGGGTGACCTACTTAGAGAATACGCGCTGACTATTCACTTCTATCATCAAGGGTGACACAAGTAACTGCTAGGACAGCGTGAATACTAAGACGTTTTGAAGGTAAAACAATTCTTATTTTAAGTGTATCTTGGAGTAATATTGGTAACACTTCATAGTGTTCAGACTTCAACCACACAAGCAACGGACTCGATTATTGAGATTAGAAGTCGTTTAAAAAAGAATTTGTAATTGGTTAATCAGACGCTGACACTGGCGTTGGGTGGGCACTTGGTTGATCGAAAGTGTACATTGCCGTTCGTGTGTTTATCGTTCACTGTAACCGAGACTACCATTTTGTATTGTGTGATTATAAGAACCGTTTAACTTTGACTAGAGAGACTATAACGTGATTTTGCAGTGATTCTGCAAGGGTAAATGACACTCTTGAATGTGTTCAACACGCAATAAAACACTGCACATAGTTACTACAACTTATTTGTATTATTGTCACGAATAAAACTAATATATTTTTCACGACTTCCTCCTTCACTGAACGATCAATGACCTCCTAGAACAGTAGCAATGCCGTGACTGGACTTGCATACTGTCACGCGAGAATCAGTTTTGAAATTAGATTGGTATACAGGTGCATGTTGTGAATGCAGAAACAGGTGTATGTTATATTTAATTTATTAAAATTTCCTTTGTTGTGTTTGCGTGGTGTGGTCGGAGGACACGTCACTCTGACTCAGGACGCCGCACTAGCAGGACGGGCTTTCAGTCGTCCGTGGGCAAACTGAGAGACGAGCCAACACGTTTATCATGGGGCACCTGTGACACGCCAGTCCAGGTATAAGCTGGGGCCAGGTTATTGTGGGAACATATATTCCTTTATTTCTGGCGGAAACTGTGTAGGGTGTCATAAATGAACCCGGTGTTGTTGGGAGACAGCGTTTACAGGAGGGAAAAATTGGACAAACTCAGCAAGCTGTGCTCCGGGGGCTCGTCTGCACAGAGTATCATTGACCATTGTGAGTACAACATTCTTGTAACTTTTACATTATTTATATCGTAATTTATATATTAACTATAACATTTAAAATGAAGCACGAGCTGTTTATACTTTACACAGGATAATGTACGTACATCTATGACAAAATTGTATGAACTACTGAGAATAGTATGTAGCCATATTGTATCTTTCTCATCATTGTATACTTTATTGAATAGTACCACTTATTGGACCTATGCTCTAGTATGGCGAAGCTTAGAACCGACCGTACTACCAAACTTGAGCTTATTCGAACTAGACATCTACCGGAATCTGACGATATTGATGGACTGTAGCCTGTGATATCATGTACCGGAACCAGCCAAGTTCGACCGTCATCGTATCCTCAACCCGTGCTCAGCCACTGTAATTCTTGAAATCAATATAGTTGGGACATTTATACATTATTTAAAGTTTATTTTGTTTACGTACAAACTGATTTAAATATTAACAGTACTGTATGTTTTTTTTTAAATTTATAATCTATGCATAATTAATATAACTATTATAATTATTCTCACCTGACGCTGTAAGCGAATATTGTAAGACATATCTCCGATGGTGACGAATATAATAAAATATATACTACCATACGTCTTGTATATGAACTGTAATGTGGTAACGATAGCTAGACCAAACATTGCCAAATTGTTTCCGGCCCGTGCCAGTGACACATACAGCCTCTTGTTTATTTTGTTGTTTGTGTTGTTTTAATAAAATAAAATATTGGAGTATATAAATACCGAAATCCGGGTTACCACGAAATAGACAAGTAAGCTTTCGTCATTTACACACTTCCATGATATTTTATTTTATCGAAAAAAAACACCAACAAATAAACAAGAGGCTGTATGCAAGTCTGTCATGACTCGTATTACGTATGTTAAGTATTTGTACAATTTGTAAATGATTTGTTCACGCACATTTAGAACATTATTCTTTCCCGTGAGGTCTTAGCGTTTTAAACAATGTCATACCACTCCAATAATATACATATATTTATTACTTTACCATTGATATGATATAAGACCATTTGCCAGTGTAACACGTGTGTTCATTTGTTTTTTTACTATAAATTTATTATTAATCTTTTTGATTATAAAATTATGAACATAATATTGTTTTCTACAGTCATGAACTAAATCCTTAGATAGAGTTTATGGATTTTTCTCATACCTTGTACAAACACATGATGTAATAATTTATAAATAGGTATTATTGTGTGGCCGACTGACAGCCATTTTTAAATGTAGCTACACAGTCATGTATGCACTTGGGTACATTAAACATAATAATAATATAATTCTGAAGTATTTCCAATCAGCATAATAAATACATTAATTCATCATTATGTGTCAACTATTTCTTGACGAATACTTAGAATTCAGTAATGCTATTTTTGTATGAAAATTAGTATAATATTTCTTTTGCAGATACGTGGTAAATGGCTACTGCTAACCCGGATATTGGACATATTGTTGACGAATATGCCATTACAAACGAAGAATTGATTGGCGGTGGTGGGTTTGGCAATGTTTATAAAGCGTCCCACATAGACTGGGGTGTTGTAGCGGTTAAACGGATTTTCAAAAATCTGCAGATTACAGAAAGGTATGTATATAAATAACATCAGTTGTCTATACACGACACAAACTATTGAGAGAAACCGTGATTTGAATTAACATATCAAACCTTAACACATCATAACGAGAAACCAATATGTCAATATTAATGCGATGCAGTCGAATGAACTACCAATTACTTGCGGAGTTCATCAGGACTCTGTGCTAGGTCAGATACTATTTCTGATTTACGTAAATGATATTGCAAGCGCCACAGACTATTTTGACACCCGTTTATTTGCAGACGACACCATCCTATTTCATACCTTCAATTCAAGAAACACAATAGATCTTTCAAATGTTAATTCCCATTTAAACAATGTTATAGACTATTGCGATACAAATAAATTAACAATAAATTCCAAAAAAACTGAATACATTATATTTAGAGGTAAACAGGCATCAATACATTCAACGGGTACAATTAGTATAAAAGGGGTAACAATAAATGAAGTTGAAACAATTAGGTACATTGGTGTTGAATTGAACAATAACCTTGACTGAAAGAACCATATACGGAAAGTAAACGAAACAATAAGTTAGTAAAACAGGTATTTTTTTCAAGTTGAGAGACATTATTCCACCATCAATTATTTTACTATTCAATAACTGTTGCATCCTACCACATATTTCCTATGCACTAAAAGTTTGGGGGGAACACGTATGATTCGCAAATGTCTTTGTTTGTTCATGATAATCTCAATGGCACCAGGGTTTTCTCAATATTTCTCTTCCACCCAACACTCTTATCACACAAAATCATAATCTTATTATTCCAAAATACCATACTAATTCGGGACAATATTTAATAAAAAATGCCGGGACCAAACTCAGGAATAAACTTGCATAAGAAATTCGTTCGCTAAGCTCAATACATTTATTCAAAAACGTAATGAAAAGATTTTTACAGTATGCATAATTGAGTTGTACGATTTTTTTAGCGCCCACTTAATCTTGTAGTTTATTTTTCATCTAGAAAAGCGGATGGACTCGACTGGTGTTTTTCACCATTTTCCAGCCTCTTATTCACTGTGTCTTTCAGTGTTGTCTGTATTGCACTCTGTTGTCAATATTGCCTGTAAATTAAGTAATTAAATTCAATCAATCAATCAATAAAAAAATAAAAAAATGAAATTCAAATTTACTTAAGATAACTGCTCACAACGATACACATAGGATGTGTATACTTGGTATATGAAGATAACCTGTTTCTCAGAGCAGTGTGAACCAAATGCGTATTGGCCACCAAATCGAGATAGAGAATAACATATAAATGAAAAACACTTTCAACTGAGATATTTATTTCTCAACTTTTACAACCTGGAACTGAACCCAGTTCTTCGCGTGATTCTCCATGCAATGTATGAATATACTAATGCTCAAGTTACGGCCTCAAATCACCACATCTGAGTAAATCCGAAAGTGACACATGACCTATGCAGATTAGTCGACACTTACGTAATACATACTTGGATGTTCGACTGGGTTTGATCAAAATGTCAACTGTGCACTTTCAAGATGACAAATTTTGATTCTTTTTTTAATTACCCTGGCACTAATAGAAAGCCCTAGTTTGACATTGTTCTCTAACTTTTCACATCCAGAGACCGGAAGATGCTGGAAGACGAGGCACGTACAATGACTAATATCCGTTCGCCATATGTAGTCCAACTGTTAGGTGTTGTGATGAATCCATCTAACTACGCACTTGTATTAGAATACATGTGTCACGGTTCATTGAGGGACTACCAACAGAATAATGACGTCAGCTGGCCAATAATATTAGATCTCGTGCACGATGTGATACTGGGAATGAACTATCTGCACAAAACGTTAAAGCTTGTACATCGTGATGTGAAGATTGACAACATACTTGTTGACAAGGGACCTAAAGCAAAGGTAATGAGATTCACTACTTAAACCAGATGCATTTATTTTCTGAATGCTGTAAAAAATCAAACTTGGGTATTTCATTACCAGGTTGGGATTTTGACCAAGTTAAATTTTGGTATATGTGTCATATTTTGCTGTAATATGACCTTTTAGCATCTTCTATACTATTTGAATAATAACAAAAAACAATAATAAGCTCTAACACACTGTGTGACATATTAAAGAACAACGTGTGCTTGAATCCATTATAAGTTGACGTGGAATCCATTATTGCTGGCTAATTAAATTGAAAAAGAAACAAATTTTGATAAATCAAATATTAAATGTAATATTAATCATATACATTGCGAGTGGACGAGTCACGTGACTGATATGTAGTCTGTAGTAGAATTATAATGGCGAGCTGCAAACAGGTAGGCCCATTCTCCTTCCCAGAGTTCCTTGCGGTTTGATCACCGAAAGTATCTCTGCCACCATCCAGGGTTACGCGCTATCCTGCGGTAACTCACCGCCATTTTGTGGTGATACACCACAAGACTTCTAATACGCCAATTATTTGGTATTTTTGTTATTAGAGGGATCTAATGTTGATTTATTCCTACTAACATGTTTTAAAATATTTTATTAATAGCTGATAATTATTTTTTGCAAGTGCACTGAAAACGGTGAAATAGTCATAATTTACAAAAGAAAATAATTCCTTTGCGTAATAACCGTTACTAAGGTGTTAGCCGGTTCATCAAACTGACCGTCCTGTCTATTGCCAGGAGAAGAATTACAAACTAACGAAAGCACTTCGTATTATTGACGACTAAATCGTGCTACTGCCACACCGTTTGTGTTACAAAAAGAAAAAAAGAAGCTTCTAACTTTGAAAACAGCCAGAATCGGCAAAAAACGCGTACACATCCGTCGGGTTTAACAATCGAACACTTGCATGACGATGTTTTGGTGAGCGTCTTTGAAAAAAAGTACCACTGTGACGTATCGACCAATCAACGACGGGCATAAGATCGCGTGGTGGCAGAGATAAAATATTTATTTGGAGAAATAGAACTGGAAGATTGAGGTAGGCCGTCCTAGCTCCCAGTGTTTTCAAAGCGTCACGGTAGATGTTATTTTCAACTATCCAGTCTGCATATTGCTTATTTGCAAGCCCCTTAGTTCGTTAACCACAATAACACGAGCGGGCGACCATCAACAACGGCACCAGTCGCGGAATTCAGAAGTGCACGTACTGGATGGAATACCGCGATCGAACACGCTTTAGCCACAGTCACTTGGGGGCTGAAAATCAATAAATACCAATTTTTTTAAAAAAAATCATCCGCTATACACTAGTAAATCGACACCCTGTCGGTTTCAAATGTCGATTTCTTACTATAAAATGCGAAACAAAAAGTGCAGAGGGGGTCAGGTGTTATGTTAATAACCATTGTTCATAATCGCTAACTTGGTTTTATTCAAAACTGTACAAATCGCGAGTTTTCTGGTGATATCCGACAATTTCATGATCGAAAATGACAAGCAGCCAGAATCAAGGGGGATTCGCACAGAGTTCTGGGTAAATCAAGTGCGCATACTCATTTTCAGCCAATCAGGCGTGCCGTAACAGCGAGTATTTCCTTGGTCTGTGTCTAGTTGCAGTTTATTGGATTCCTATATAATAAATGAAGATGACATCATAACATTCAATGATACTGATAATAATACAATATACTATAAGAGACATTCCGATTAATATAGCAAATGTAGTATTGTTTGAGAAAAATGAATATTAATTATCTTTTTAATTAATTCTGTAACTATGTAATTATGATGACGACATTGGCCATTTCAGGCCAGAATTATTTACACCAAAACATTAAACAGTATTTTATGCGCCTTGTTTGAGAACTTTTAGAATCAAATTTTCCATGCAAAGAAAAGATGTATATACCAGTAACTGATAAAGAATATTCACTGGAACAATTTAAAGCAGGTGGACACTTCCACAATCTTTTTAATTTTTCCATTTAAATATAAGAGCTTTTTCCAAACATTTTGACGAACTTATTTTCTCTCTTCAATGTTATTAACCACACTTTCCCCATTATAGCCCTGTCCGATACCTGGTTACAAAATAACTTTAATTGTTCTTATTATACTGCTCCAGCATACCAACTATTTACCTCTAATCGTCAACATTCCCAAGATGGCGGTGGAGCCTTGTTTTTACATAACTCATTATCATTTACTCGCTTCAATCATTTACAAATCACCCATTGTGAATCTATCTTTGTTGAAACAACCCTTGATAAAAAGAATATTATAATTGCACTCATTTATCGGAAAATGTATCATTCTGGGTGATCTCAGCATTGTCACTTTGGACGGCCACCTTAGAAACTCTGCATATGTTATACTTTTAAACAGCTATAATGTTTCCCAATTGATTAATGCCCCAACTGGAGTTACTCCAATTACTAGTACGGTCATTGATCACGTGTTCACCAACATCACCGACTATTATGTTGAGTGTGGTATTTTGCATGCTGATATTAGTGACCACCTCCCTATATTTTCCATTTTTAAAAATATGATCCCAATCAGGCCATCAAAATACTCCACAAATTGTTTTTAATGTCATCCAAGCATGATCCAGTTAAAATATGTCGTTGTAAATGTTACCTTTTTCGAAAACCTTGGCTATCCAGAAGCTTTGTTTCCGCGACAAAAACAAAAAAATAGATTAAACACAAAAATAAAACAAATCACCCAAGAATGTAGAAATCAGAAATAAATCTTCTGACAAAGCTCCTAAAAAAGACAAAACGAGATTATTATGTTACAAGATTCTCATCTACCGTTGGCAATACTACTAAAACCTAGCAAATTATCAATAGTATATTAAATAATAATAGCCCTACTTTTACATTTACATTCTGTAAATACTAGTGTCGTTGACAATATTGAGTTCTCCTTCAACACCCCGCTGACTTTGATACTTGGTATGTAGGTCTCATGCCACTAATCACCGTTCATAGCCAATTTAAATGCCTTGCAAAACCAATGACATTTGTTTAATATTTGTTTTCTTAGGTGTGCCCTGTTTGAGGGCGTGCATCACCTGGTCAAGATGAGACTAATATGCGGTCTTCAGTTTAATACTTAGCGGCTGTGTACTTGTGGCATTATTCTGTGTGTATTTGGATGTTCTAATCTTGGTGTTTTTCCAGTGATTTCTCTAGGTGCAATTAAAATACAGTAGTTGTGTCTTGTGAGTTTTGCAAGAGTTTGAGCTGGCCAACATGTCTTTTTACATGGCATACTGATTTTCCATTTTAGAGCCATGATTTAAACTTTGCTTATCATTTTCATATAGCAACCTCCTCATATGTTAACATATGTCTATGAAGTTTCAATTAGTGGTATGATCCCTTTAGATAGAGTACATTAGTGTAGCTGCCGCCCCCTAGTGGCAAATTTAAATACTTCTTTCTTAGAATGTGAGGAGAGTCGTGTAAAACAAATAAACATAATGGTTTCGCCTTCTTAGGTGTAGTGCCATTTCGCATTCAGAATTGTTCCTTTGGATTTGTATTGACAGTTATATTTACTGTGTTGCGTATTGGCTACTTTCCCTCATTAGCAATTTGAGCTTTGCATGTGACTCGCATGTAAGTTATTTATATCATTACAGAAGGAAAGCTGTTTTCGTCATGTTACTTTGAATTTCGAATTATTTCGATAATCTCAAAGATTTACTCGTCGCCGACGAGGCAAATATGTATTCATATGTATCCGTTACATTTATACTTTTGTTGCTTTTTTGTTTCTATCACTGTTATTGACATTTCAAGCATATCTTTAATATGTAGCAGGCAATGCCTGGCGATGAATTTTATTGATTTACTAAAAATAGAACTGACATAACTAAAAAACACCGAAGCGCGTGATCTTCTGAAGTTTAGTAAGTTGAGCGGGATTCAAGGAGGAGCCACGCAGAATTCACGTGTCACCGCTGATGAAAATGTTGAACTATTTTCCGTCCGTCGCAAGAAAACGATTGCCTTTAAGAACAAAATTATGAAGACTTTCGCTTCACAAACTTTTTGAAACATCAAACAAAATGGCGGCGCCCATCGACCGTAAATGTACCGTTTTCAAAATCTTAGGGTACATAGATTTCTTCCATACTCTTTTATATCCATGTTATCTATAGAACTCGCAACCTTATTTTTATCTGACGTTGTTTTCTAGCTATGCCGGAAAAAAGAAAATTAAAACATGCTACTAACAGTCTGATACGTTGCACATATTCTCCATAGGTTTCAGACTTTGGGTTATCTGTGTGGCATGAGTATTCAAAGAAAGTATCAAGACATTCCAGAGTATCAAATACGCCCGATATAGACGGTACAGTGACTCATATAGCCCCAGAATGTCTTGAGGATATTAACAGAAAACCAGATAATAAATATGATGTATACAGGTATTTACATTTATTTTCATTCCCGTTTTGATTAATAACATTTAACTTTTTTGCTAACAAATATTGCTAACAATATTGGTATCAGCGTACCATAACAAACTATTACAGTTGAACTTTCAATATTGCTATTTTGTGTACAAAACAATGAGCTATATTGCAATGCTGCAGGCTGTGTCGTTTTTTTTTTCAAATTGCAAGTTTTTACAATGTTTCAAATTTGTAGTGTTCTGTTCAATTTATTCGAACTCTTCAACATAGATAGTAAAATAATCCATCAATTGGAATAAACAGTTACTACATTCGTCAGTTACACAAGACGGAACCTGACTGATATATTGTTTCACCCTGAATACCTAAAATCCTCACATGCAATGCAGTTTGTCCTGAACACAACTAGCCAAGAAAGTATGCAGTGTTTGACATTCGCTTGAACACAGTTGTAATAGGTGTCTAAAATGTGGATTGTGTGTCTAAAATGACAGGTAGACAAGACTCCTGTAAAATGCATGCCCCTGTTGTACATAGCTGATATAGTTTAAATTAATAAGCCATTCTTCCAAAAGGCACACTACAAAAATATTGAAAGTATCGCTTGTTATTGTATTCTATTATTGTTTGTTAGAACATAATGCTTTCTTTGATTTTTTTTAGTTTCGGTATCACATTATGGGAGATTGTCACGAAGAAATACCCATTTGAACGTGAGTATGAAATAGTTATTGAAAATTGTAACATGTATGCTGATTTCTGATTGTGAAATTGTTAAACAAGTGTTTTAAATTAAAATGCACTGAAGACCATTGACATAAGATCGTTTATTAGATATTTTTACTAAAATTCACACGATTTCAGTCCATCAAATATTTTACATGATAGTGCAAAGACCCCAGCTAGTGTAGCTCTATAAATACTCACATAGTCTATCTTTAAGATTTAAGCCTATTTCAAGCTGATAACTTGCAGTCTCTAAGCCTATTCAAATTGTATACAGTGGTAATGTATTGTTTCACAAATATGCAAGTTGTTCTGTGATTCTTTCCTAGATGGCCGACTGGCAAGTAGTTCGGACGCATTCCGAAAACAGGGACTTATCGATTGACCTCTGACAAGTGTTAGTGTTTGCGTGCGCACATTCAAACTTCACACATATATCATACATAATATTATACATATGAACATAAATTTGTTCCACAACCACTACATTTCTGGCATTCGGGAACCGGATCTTGGTGTTTTAGGAAATTATTTCGTTCAAAATTGGTAATGCATTAGACATTATGGGTCCCTGACCCATTTTGTTTCTCAGATAGAATTCAAAATGGCTGACTGGCGGTCATTTTGTTTTAATTAATGCTGTTCTAAAGCAATATCTCTCAATAGGTCTCATGCCACTGATCAACCAATGGCTGCTCGTGGCCAATTTAAATACTTAGCAAGAACCAATGAATTTTTTTTAAATATTTTGTTTCTCAGGTGCTCCCTGTTTGAAGGCGTGATCACCTGGGTCAAAGGCAAGACCAACATGTGGTCTTTTGTTTACAACTTAGCGACTGTGTACCTGTGAGTTTATTCTGTGTGTATTTGGACGTTCTAATATTGGGGGTTCTCCAGTGATTTCTCTAGGTGCAATCCAAATGCAGTAGGTGTGTTTTGTTTACCTGAGATTTGCAAGAGTTTGAGCTGGCAAACATGTTAGTTTTTTTCAAGTGGTTGATTACTGGCATGTTGATTTCCCATTTTTGAGCCATGTTTTAAACTTTGCATAGATCTGATAATTATGAGGTTGTGTGTTCAAGCACACATTTCATGAGATCAGCTCCATTTATTTGGCAGGTGTAGTGCAAAGTAACTGGGGATCTTTTTTATTTTTATTTTACCACTTTTCTTGCTTTTTATTCAACTATTTAGACACAATGGAGTAATTTTTTATCCAGAAATGTCATATTTTGCTATGCGTTCCACCCATTTCTGTCAATCTCTTATATCTTGGTTGAAGATTTTGAAAATTTGTAATTTGGTATATTTTTGCCCTAATCTTATTAATTTGGTTTAGGTTGGGCTGTAGTCTGTAAATATAAATGTTTTTATAAAACTGGTCCAAAAATGTCATTCATTTATCAATGAATTATTCATGTCACCATTAATTTCAATGGCTCTAGGAATTCTGAGAAAAATGTTTAACCCCATTTTATGTTTTTTTTGTCTTATTTTCACATTTTGGCAGACAAACTTAACAATTTGTCATTACTAATGCACCCTATTCAAAGTGTAATGAGGTCAAACTCCCAAATATTCAAATAAATTCCCAAAATTGTGTTGTGTATCTTGTCACTGACAAGAGATTTGCATACTGTCAGTATATTAGCCAAGTATTACAATTCTTTCAATTTCACAATTATTGCTCTTTTCCCAGAATTGTTGTGATTAGTTTGCTAATTAGTCCCATCTTGTGTTTATTATTGAACAGTGCTTGTACCCCCCAATTAATCAGAAATTCTATTGATTTAAATATAATGTGATCAGGAATGTGTAATATGAATATTCTATATCTAGACCCTTTTCTGGTTGGTATATTTTTATTTTTATTTATTTCTAAATCATAAAATTGTTTCTTTGAACTACTTTTTTCACATAAGATTTGATTAAGCTTTTTATGTAGAGCAAATTCTATGTGTGGCCATGGTAAATCAAACCACTGTTGTGTTTTGGTATATCCAAGGTTGCCCGTCACAGGGGCCTAAATGCAGATATCGTGGAATTGTTTTTTGTTTTTATTTAATTGGAGAAATAATAGACTGATGAATTGAGACTTTTGATTCAGTAGATTTTTTTATATTTATAGTGATAAACTGCCTTTCATAGTCATAATTCTATGTATTATTTCTAGAAATTAATTAAAATTACTCATCATGCAAAATGTTGGTCTGTACTTGTATGTGGTGAAAGAGGACATTATACTTTACAGTACTGCATCTAATAATCAGGCTTATATTCATTGCCTACCATCTAATTTGGTGTTATGCTGAGTGTGTATGTTGCCAATTTCTACAAATAATTTGTCTGGGTATAGGGTGCCACCAAGTGGTAGATTTTGATAAATCACTTCCAGGGTTCAAATTTTGGGGATTTTTTTGCATGGGAAATCACTCTCTAATGATATTGCGTCATATATAAGATCAACAAGAACTTTATGAAACCTTCTTATTTCTCATGCCACTAATCAACCAATTTAAATGCCTAGCGAGAACCAATGACATTTTTGAATATTTTTTTTCTAAGGTGCTCTCTGTTTGAGGGCGTGATCACTTGGGTCAAAGGTGAGACCAACATGTGGTCTTTTGTTTACTACTTAACGACTGTGTACCTGTGAGTTTATTCTGTGTGTATTTTCATGTTCTAATCTTGGTGTTTTTCCAGTGATTTCTCTAGGTGCAATCTAAATACAGTAGGTGTGTCTTGTTTACCTGAGATTTGCAAGAGTTTGAGCTGGCAAACATGTTAGTTTTTTTCAAGTGGTTGATTACTGGCATGTTGATTTCCCATTTTTGAGCCATGTTTTCAACTTTGTTCATCATGTTTTTATAGCAATCTCCTCATATGTTAACATTGTTGTCTATGGAAATTCAATTAGTGGTATGAGTTCAATATGGGCTAGTACTTGTTTGACGATCAGAGACAAGATGAATGAATGTCAATAATTTTAATGTTAAAAAAAGCATCTGCTTCTGGATCCATATATAATATGTTTGTGTTCCAACTAGATTAAAATAAACAAAACTACATATTTCAAATTTGATAACTAATGGAGACTGTACCATACGTGACATTTCATCTTTTGGCTATGTCTGAATGTGTACACTGATAATTGTGTGCTGCCATGCACATCAATGAAAATTTAAAATGGCTGACTGGTAGTCATTTTTATTGGAAAAATTAAGCAATTTGCTATTATCTCAGTTCAAAAATACAATTATATCAAATCTTGATATACACACAATTGTGTTCTACACATAGATCCACTTCAGCTGATTATATAGTAGTATTATGAATATAATTTATAATCTGTGTTAATTCTCAATTATGTCATGCATTGATTAAGCTGCTATCCACCATTCATATTCAATTGTTTCTAATTAATCTGTTGATTTGTTTGAAATACATGCAAATTGATTGTGTAGACCAATATTTAATAGTATTTTGAAATTAATTTGTGCATATCAACCATCTAATTAGATTGCTAATTAACTGTTTTTCATCTTGTTAGGAACATTTATGACTTTCATTCATTCCATGCGTTCGTCTATATGCGCGTTCCAACTTGTATCCTGGATATGAATATAGGACGATCACATTATGATTTCATGCTGACATTATACGAATAAATGGTGAATATTTTTTTATCAAATGCTGCTCCAGAGCCCTATCACTAAAATGCTTTGGCCAGTCTGACATTTGAATGTTAAAAATTTAGCAAAATTAAGGATTTCTCCCATTTTGACAACTTTCAAATAATTAGAACGGGACTGTCAAATGAATGCCAGTACCTTTAAAAGTGCTTATAATTTTTTTCAAAAACATGCATTGAAATAAACCTAAACATTGTACTTTAACTTCAATAATAAATTTATTTTCTGAATGCATTTTTGTTGTCAATACTTGTGGAAAATGTTGGTAGTCACATACAGTATTCTGATTCTACTTGGTGAAAGGACCCTAATAAAGCCCATTTTGTGAACAAAATCTTAGAAGCCAATAAATTTGGACTTTGTTCAAATTTTGTATATCTGTTGCTAATTAACTAACCTCGATGCACATAGTTTTGTTTTCCTTTGCACCTGTATTCATTTTGCAATCAAATTCAAGAAGATCAAATGACCCCCTTAATGTAAAACATGAACAGCTATTATTCAAACATGGCACATACATATTGAGACTGTTTTTTTCCAGATTAGATTAACAATGGCGGAATGACAGAAATATTTTATTTTAACAAATGTAATAGCCAAGTTTATCACATACCATGACAGATTACAGTAAAACTATAAAATGTATTTGTTGAATCCCGTGTGCGAAGCACAAAAAGGGAGTCTTTGCTGTGTGTGTGTGTGTGTGTGTGTGTGTGTGTGTGTGTGTGTGTGTGTGTGTGTGTGTGTGTGTGTGTGTGTGTGTGTGTGTGTGTGTGTGTGTGTGTGTGTGTGTGTGTGTGTGTGTGTGTGTGTGTGTGTGTGTGTGTGTGTGTGTGTGTGTGTGTGTGTGTGTGTGTGTGTGTGTGTGTGTGTGTGTGTGTGTGTGTGTGTGTGTGTGTGTGTGTGTGTGTGTGTGTGTGTGTGTGTGTGTGTGTGTGTGTGTGTGTGTGTGTGTGTGTGTGTGTGTGTGTGTGTGTGTGTGTGTGTGTGTGTGTGTGTGTGTGTGTGTGTGTGTGTGTGTGTGTGTGTGTGTGTGTGTGTGTGTGTGTGTGTGTGTGTGTGTGTGTGTGTGTGTGTGTGTGTGTGTGTGTGTGTGTGTGTGTGTGTGTGTGTGTGTGTGTGTGTGTGTGTGTGTGTGTGTGTGTGTGTGTGTGTGTGTGTGTGTGTGTGTGTGTGTGTGTGTGTGTGTGTGTGTGTGTGTGTGTGTGTGTGTGTGTGTGTGTGTGTGTGTGTGTGTGTGTGTGTGTGTGTGTGTGTGTGTGTGTGTGTGTGTGTGTGTGTGTGTGTGTGTGTGTGTGTGTGTGTGTGTGTGTGTGTGTGTGTGTGTGTGTGTGTGTGTGTGTGTGTGTGTGTGTGTGTGTGTGTGTGTGTGTGTGTGTGTGTGTGTGTGTGTGTGTGTGTGTGTGTGTGTGTGTGTGTGTGTGTGTGTGTGTGTGTGTGTGTGTGTGTGTGTGTGTGTGTGTGTGTGTGTGTGTGTGTGTGTGTGTGTGTGTGTGTGTGTGTGTGTGTGTGTGTGTGTGTGTGTGTGTGTGTGTGTGTGTGTGTGTGTGTGTGTGTGTGTGTGTGTGTTCGCATTACTATATGCTTCGAGGACGTTGATAGGTTATTTGACCTGCCTCCGAGGACGTCTCAATGCTAGCGAGGACATTTTCAGGGTCCTCGGATTAAAGTGCTATAGAATGGCTTCAAATGACCTATTAACCACGTGACACCATTCTGAGACACGTCCTCGAAGAACGCGTAAAGTGTGAAAAATTTACACATTTTCGTTGGAGGCCCATTTCAGCCTCGGGCGCCCCCAATTTGACAGATACACATATTTCAAAGATACACGCAATTCAACAGTTATAACGCGTCTCACTGGTTAGTGCGCCACCTTTTAATGGCATATAGCAAAGGTATTACCACAATTCTAGTTTTAAGTGAGATCCGAGGACCCCGGGGGACATGAGAGGCCTCATTGTTGTCCAAAACATGATACACAATGTGTTAAGGTAGCGAGAAGGGTTTGATGACGTTTCTGATTAAAGCATTCTCTGTCTATTATCTCATTCAGAACCGTAATTTAGCTTATATATTTCAAAAGCCTAAGTATAGAGGGACACGTTGGCACAATCTGGAGAGTCAATGTTTACATAATTACTACGTGACCACAAAAATGGCAAAACTTTTTGTAAAAATGACCAAGTCTGCGATTGCGCGAGTACAATGCGGGAATTTCCGGGTGAAATTTGTGCAAAGCATTGTCTGTAATCAAGTCTATTGAAATGCGTCTTCCATAGTCAAAAGACCTATTCTTCCGATTTCTACGCAGGTTTGTTTTTTGTCCCCTAATTACTCCATACTTGGCACCTTTAACATACTATTGTTCTGTGACAAAGCATTTTCCTAAAAAACCCAGACATATTTCGCACACCATCATTATCTTTTGAATGCTAACTGCGAGTTTGAATGTCCTAGTCCGAACGCACTTGATTTGGCGGTGGTCCCAATAAGTCGTACTCAATCAAAACTTCAACTCAAGAAAAATGCGAAAAACAGTTTTCGATAATAAAACATTGTAAATTTGCTGCGTTATTATAAATATGCACTAAAATGGCCAACACATTAACCACTGATATCATAGAACTCATAAAGAGTGTCAGATAATGAATAATTTCAAACGTGAAAAATGAAGAAAATTGCTGGCATTTGAGTCCGTACTTCAGGAACGTTCGGGCACGGTTACTAAAAAAGTAACCGTGGTTCGGGTTTCCATTGTTATGCAAACGAACAACGAGGGATAATCCTCTGACAAACATTACTGTCCCACTGTACACGCTGACAGTTTACAAACAAGCTAATCCTTCAAGTGTCTCTGATAAGAAATCTAACAAAACGGGTTTCATGGTGAAAAAAAAATTGCTGTGTCAGAGCATGATGGTCAGAGTGTGACGCTGAGTGGCAGATTTTGTTTGCCTCGTCTGTCAACGCTTTTTTTTCCTCGCCATTGCGTTAGAAAAAATGGTATTAGTAAAATAGAATATTGACTTGGAAAATAAAACTATTTAAACGAAACTTGCGCAAAGTTACAGTATTTTCGCACAACCTCCCGCCCGCTTCCGTTTTCCAATCACTTTTTTGTCTCGCTTTTGCTACCGCTTGCTGAATTCGACCGAACAATTTCCGCTTTATTTTCGACCGCGCAATTCACGAAATATCATTCGGACTAAAAAAAAAAATTCCGAGGTTCACATTGCCTTATCATTGTTTTTCTGTTTTCTATATATGTTGAACAGCTGACACAAGTTCAAATACTTTTTGTTTTAACTATATATAATTATATGCACGCAACCTGACCCTTTGACCTAGATTTGGCTTGGACTGAATATTTTATTTTAAACAATATTCTGACGTGAAATACAAAATGTATTTCGACACAAGTACAACATGGTTGTCTGGGTTTTCTTTCCTGATTATTGAGTCTTCGCAATGTGTTTTGTATAAGTATTGTTGTTTTCCTCCGAGGCGAAGACAAGCTGAAAGACCATGAAGCTAAATGGCAGTTCCATTCTGAGTGAAAGAAAATATTTTCTAAGCCTAAAATAAAACCTAATATTACACCTCTTTGTGTATTTGTTAATATTTATTAGTATTTGTTTGGAATATCGTTGGTTTCTTCATACTGAGTTTAGGACGGGCGTCGATCAACACAATGCTGACAATGGACGTTAGATAAACACGCACTGTTTACGATAGGAAGCTTACACCCGTTATATCCGAATCCTTAACAGGATGTTTACCCGAATATTGTGCAAATTTGGACAAATTATATATATATATATATCACTCACTCAAAAATACGATACACTTGTCTGGAAGTGGTGAATTTTGAGATACAAATATGGCATTAAATCCATCGAATTTAGGGAAACCATGTTTGATCATGGTGTATATAAATTTTGAATTTTGAGATAATTCACTGGAACGATGCCTGATAATTATGTATTTAAACGATGTCTGGCCGATTGTACATGAATCCAAATTAAATATACAAAAATGGACCAAGCAGTCCCTCAAGCTGGAAGACTTGAACTATCACTGAAACTTAGGGATACAATTTCATTGACGCCAAGTAACATAGTTTCAGGCCTGGCCAGTATTTTATCGTAAATTAGATCAAGACGGTAGAACTTTATTCTGAAGACTACATATATATATTTGGCATGAATGGAATACAGTTTCTTCACGTGCATCGGCCGGGGATCAACCGCTGCGAACACGACCAAGTACATACTTGTGTATTTGTCTGCTGTCCAAGACAAGTCATTTTACAAGGACAATCACGAGGCGTGTTTCTACGGGAAAGGTGACTCAAAACGCTGACGAGATTGATTAAAATGAATTGTAATGAAAGTATAATATGTTTCCCCACCATGGATGGCTAGGCCGCGGGTACACGGTGTCATGCGACACCTGCTCACGAATTATGCCGGCTATTTGCTACCCAGTTTAGTTTTCCAGCAACCTTTCCCAAACTGAGGGACAGCTGCTACAAAATAGGCAAAATATTAAAAGATAAAATTACATGTCATGTTTGAAATGTGCATTGATATATAACATGTTACACTCAGTGGGTGTGCTACAGATTCCGATCAATATTACAATATATTTTATTTTCTATATTCAGATTCATAGATTCAAATATAGCCAATCACGTTATCTCACTGCGCGAAGCGGTGAATAAACTGAAATTACAGTAACAAAACTCCCAACACAGCCGCCATGGCACGAATAACCTTTAAATCCACCAGGCTATAATGTGACTGATATTTGTTTAAATGGATAACTCTATTGTACATGGTCGCGAATAAAAAGGTCTGTCTGATCACTGTGGTCTGATGCACTGCGTGTTTTATAATAATTTAGACACGTAAAAAGCAACGTGTGCAATTTGAATAGGATTAATTGGTTTTGTCTTAAGTAGTTATTTTGTAATAAATTTGCCGTATTTTAAGAACATCCGCTCAACTGCTGAAGCAGGCGATGTAGTGTCGTGGTCGTTGATAATGTTTAACTGAAGTGTAGCCGAGTTCTTTCCTTTTTTGTTCTTTGTTTTGAATATTAGAATTGGGCACGTAACGACTCTATCTTATTCATCAATTTTTTATCCCGTTGAACATGCCGTTTTATAACTACAAATATTTCGATTTTGATAGTAGGCATAATCTCTGCTGCCGACTGTCATTACATTTGTTAGAAAGTATTAGAACATATAACCACAGTGTGTACTAAAAAAGCATCGACAATCAAAAATGCTATTGACATGTCAGACAGTCCGCTAATAATAACCTATACTTAAAGTTCAAATTGTTGAGTCCCATGAATTGTATGCTAGTACTCCGAATGGGATATCACTGTACGCAAGGTAGTAGGACATGTGTGAAGCTAAATAACACATTGTAATAAACAGAACAAAATCCCGATATTGAATTTTGTTTTGTTCTAATAACTCATGTGCGCATTCACATTGTGATTTATTTTGGTTTGAACAATACGAAATGCGATGTCTGCCCATACTGGGAGTACACGTTAGATAAAAACAGATCTATTCTAAAAACACTCAATAATAGACAACCCTGCAAAAAATTTAGAATCAAGTGCGACAATATCAAAATATGTCGTATTAATAAACGTCTTAGCAACTTAAACTTACTGTAAAAATACTCGAAAATATAATGTATGACCATTGAACAATTTAACAAAAATAATTTTGCAAATTTTTGACAACTTGAACATGCATTATTTCACACGAAAATAAACAATCACGCTGATATTTTGATAGTGATTTCGGGGTTTTCCTTGCCAAGAATCTTTTTTACAGTATTGACCTTTATGATGCGCTGTGTTAGTTACTTTATAGAAACGTTTTTGTGTGAAAGAATTCTGCCCACACTGTCGGAAATAGGACCAAGGTTAACGGTGCTATATGCCTATCAAGCCTACTTTAGTAAATGCCGTATAAATATCCACTGCAATTGATTTCATGAAGAAACATAAACCTCGTTGAAACAGTTTGTACTTTTTTTATCGTACATGATTTGTCGAACTGTCAAACGCCATATGCTTTTCCAAGACCAATTTAAGGAATAATAAATGTGGCTGTCTCTACCACCACCGCTACCACAAACAACGCCAAAATCATAAAATCGATAAAGACTAAAATTGCATGGAGTATGTTGCATGAGCGAAGTTGTTTTACTTATATATTTTATTAAGTATAGACATTAACTTATTTTCTCTTGCATCGTCTGTAGGATTTGTCATTTGGTGAAGCTTCGTACACATGCGTCAAAGATTCTTTTTCGGCGGATATCAGTATTTTGCTATCAGTTAATACGTGATAGTTAATTCAATTTTGGGGAAGCAGAGTATATGTTATGTAACAGGCACGGTTACAATCGTATTAGTATTTATAAATATCGCTATGTCGGTGTTTCCCGTAAACAAACATGTTTAATCCAAATAACTGGGACATAAATTCAATGTGATCAGGAAAAATGAAAACAGAGGTATAAACAAGAGTACCAATGCACAAGTTTTAATGAGCATACATTTAGAAATATCTAACACGGATACTCTATACTATTTGAGTACGTTTTTTTCAGTTACTTGGCAAGTAATTCTCAACCTAAATCAGGTCATATAGCAAAATATGTATGAATCATACACTTGCAATTAGTTCATAAACGGTTTTGATAATACACAAAAAAGAAACGTCCTCGGAGACAGGTTCTAAAAAACAGTCTTCAGATCATATAGCAAAATAAGTATGAATCATACACTTGCAATTAATTTGTAGATGGTTTTTATAATACATAGAAAATAAACGTCCTCGGAGACAGGTTCTAGAACAGTCCTCAGATAATATAGCAAAATAAGTATGAATCATACACTTGCAATGAATTTGTACACGGTTTTTATAATACATAGAAAAGAAACGTCCTCGGAGACAGGTTCTAGAAACAGTCCTCGGATCATATAGCAAAATAAGTATGAATCATACACTTGCAATGAATTTGTACACGGTTTTTATAATACATAGAAAAGAAACGTCCTCGGAGACAGGTTCTAGAAACAGTCCTCGGATCATATAGCAAAATAAGTATGAATCATACACTTGCAATTAATTTGTATACGGTTTTTATAATACATAGAAAAGAAACGTCCTCGGAGACAGGTTCTAGAAACAGTCCTCGGATCATATAGCAAAATAAGTATGAATCATACACTTGCAATTAATTTGTATACGGTTTTTATAATACACAGAAAAGAAACGTCCTCGGAGACAGGTTCTAGAAACAGTCCTCAGATCATATAGCTAAATAAGTATGAATCATACACTTGCAATTAATTTGTATACGGTTTTTATAATACATAGAAAAGAAACGTCCTCGGAGACAGGTTCTAGAAACAGTCCTCGGATCATATAGCAAAATAAGTATGAATCATACACTTGCAATTAATTTGTATACGGTTTTTATAATACACAGAAAAGAAACGTCCTCGGAGACAGGTTCTAGAAACAGTCCTCAGATCATATAGCAAAATAAGTATGAATCATACACTTGCAATGAATTTGTACACGGTTTTTATAATACATAGAAAAGAAACGTCCTCGGAGACAGGTTCTAGAAACAGTCCTCGGATCATATAGCAAAATAAGTATGAATCATACACTTGCAATTAATTTGTATACGGTTTTTATAATACACAGAAAAGAAACGTCCTCGGAGACAGGTTCTAGAAACAGTCCTCAGATCATATAGCAAAATAAGTATGAATCATACACTTGCAATTAATTTGTATACGGTTTTTATAATACATAGAAAAGAAACGTCCTCGGAGACAGGTTCTAGAAACAGTCCTCGGATCATATAGCAAAATAAGTATGAATCATACACTTGCAATTAATTTGTATACGGTTTTTATAATACACAGAAAAGAAACGTCCTCGGAGACAGGTTCTAGAAACAGTCCTCAGATCATATAGCAAAATAAGTATGAATCATACACTTGCAATTAATTTGTAGACGGTTTTTATAACATATAGAAAAGAAACGTCCTCGGAGACAGGTTCTAGAAACAGTCCTCAGATCATATAGCAAAATAAGTATGAATCATACACTTGCAATTAATTTGTATACGGTTTTTATAATACGCAGAAATGAAACGTCCTCGGAGACAGGTTCTAGAAACAGTCCTCAGATCATATAGCAAAATAAGTATGAACCATACAACTGCAATTAATTTGTATAGGGTTTTGATAATACATAGAAAAGAAACGTCCTCGGAGACAGGTTCTAGAAACAGTCCTCAGATCATATAGCAAAATAAGTAAGAATCATACACTTGCAATATATTTGTATACGGTTTTTATAATACACAAAAAATAAAACGTCCTCGGAGACAGGTTCCAAAACAGTCCTCAAATCATATAGCAAAATGAGTATGAATCATGTATTTTAAATTAGTTTCGATAATACACAGGAAAGAAACGTTCTTGAAAACTGGGTCAGACCCTCCTAGGGACATTTTCTGGCCATAAGTAATTTGGAGCTACTCCATTTAGTCAGTTCAACTTATTAAAAATGCGATATCTTATTTCGCCTTCCACAAGGACTGGACGTTTGTTCATTTACCTGTCAAAACTAAAATCTTTTTTTGTGAATGAAGTATTTCTAATGAGTACATTGGCATCATGGTATTGTATTACCATACTTCGCATTTGTTTAGTTTGTACTGTGTCTGAATGTGGCGCTGTCTGAACGCGTTTTTTAGTAAACATGTTACAAAAGTATGTCGTGCGTCCAACTTTCATGAATTCGGCTGTAAGACGTAGCACTCACGTTAAACACAAAGAATTGCGCAAGCGAGGACTTTAATGTTTTTCGGGGAATTATTTTTTTGCGGGTAAAATGGTGCTCAGACCGCGAAAGCGAGAATATTGGGGAACACATGGTTCCAGTACTTGTCTTTCAATGTAAAATGGAAAACGTATGTGAAAGCGAAGAAATGTTACTACTCGCGTGGACGTGCGCATAATATGGGCATGGAGAAAAGGCCAACAAGTTAAGCATGGCGGGCACTCGAAGCACACGACGGTCACATCGACTGCTCTCTTCTAAAGAAGATCAAATAAAAGTGGCAGAATATTATATAGCCAAACAAACTGACCAGCCAGGATTTTATGAGACGATTGTGCTATGGAAAGGTATGACGTTCCACTGTTCACTTTACTGTTTCTATTTGTTGTCTGTCTTCAGCGACAATGTGCTAAATGCTGGGACCAAGCGCGTAGGTGTTACCATATCGAATACTAGTAATCTAAACAGAACACTTTTATAGTAGAATGCACTTACTGTAAAATAATTTCAAACTGAGTGACAATATTTTTTTTATCTAATTATTTTTTTATTTTGTACGCGTTCTCGTTGTTTTGTTTTTGTATTTCGGCAGTACGCATTAATATCTGGCGGCAATGAAAGTGCATGCTAAAAAAAAATAACTGTGATTTATTGTTTAGACACAAAAATGAGATTAGCGGTAAGAACACTGATATTACACCAGTTTCCAAATACAAAATTCTATAATAAAACTTAGGGAGTCTTTGGTCTTAAGAGCTTAGGGGGTCCCAACAAAAAATGGCAGTTTTGTTCTGATCGGCTGTGATTTTTTGATATGCTGTGAATGGAGTTATTCAGGAAGGTAATAATGTAAAGAATTAACAAATTTTTTGTGCTCAGTTCGGCGCGATTAATAATATGCAATCAATTTCCTGTCAGTTGACAACACATTATATTCTAAACCAAAGACTGACAGCACGTTTTTCGAAGACCCTGTGCCGTTCGAACCATGGCAGTGGAATCGAAATTTACTTCAATCTGCGTTAGATTTGTGCATTCAGATCTCAGTATATTGAAAAAGACGTTTGTTTATAGTTTTTAGCGATAATCAGCAAGTATTTCAGCTGTTCGTTGTACGATTCTTTGATGTCCCTCAGATGAGAATATATTTAATCTGACTGTTTGCCGTTTACCACGGTGCTCAATGTCCTAAATAACTGAACGGCTTCATCACTGCTTCATGTTAACTTGTATTTCGAAATATATCCAAGTCACAAGTGTAATGACTAGTTTATCATTTATGGTTTATTTTATTCCAGGTAGAGGTGTTTTTGCTGGAAAGCAATTCAATAAAAGAAATTTCTTATTGCAATACGATGGTGAACTTATTAGTGGGTCGGAGGGAGAGATTCGTGAAGTCTTCTGATGGCAGTGTATTCCGTTACTTTTTTTAAATTCAAGGGTAAGACATATTGGTTAGTGTCCACATCTTTACAATCTTTTCATATGAAACTCATTTAAACTGCATTTAATATTAGCCTATCCCATAGTACTGTGTACATGTCTGTGTTGTGACTACTATGTGACCCTGTACCACAGCCACAGAAATTATTCAAACTCAAACACAACACATGTGGTGTTTTTTTAATTCATACCTACTATCACCAATAAATTACATGAACAAATAAGGCCAGTAACCCCATCTACCAATATTTGTAACAAATATCAAATTCTTATTTTATGTAATAGTAAAGCTTTAACAACTTTGCCATGTTAGCCACAAAGAATATTTCTTCATTTATTTCTTTTAATGTAGTGGATGACCATATATGACTGTATGCAATTTACTATTATCAATAACTTGGGATTGCTGGTCATTCTTAAGTCTATATCAAATGAATGATTGTGACAGTAAAAATAATCTATTAACTCTTAGTCCATAAAAAAAATCTACCTTGCTATATATTTTTCAAAAGCTATATTTTGCCAATGTTGCAGTATCGATTCTACTAATGAACCTGGCAATGGACCTAAATATGGGCGGCTAGTAAACCATGAAAGAAAATCTCCAAATGCAAGAATGAAAACACTTGAATTCAAAGGACAGCCATACCTGGCACTATTTGCTGTAAAAGACATTGACGTCAATGAGGAAATATTATATGATTATGGACCAGTCAAATTACCATGGGAGCATAAGGTAAGATAATGCTTATTTTCATAATAATGTTATAACAGCATATGCCTTATAAATATATTTATATACAATTTCCAGTTGAGAAGTTGGTGAAAGTCTGAAATGGGTAATATTTGTTCACTTCATTCCTTTAACTGATTCCATTCGAAATTGCACATACACTTGCACATGTACTACCACAAACACAAGTACAGTAGGATTGTCTGGTTTGCAAAGTCCATTGGTGTGATATTTTTTTCTTCTGATCGTTGACTTGTCATGATGTGTTCAAGATTTGTATAATTATTCCTGTTTTCCCCATGAAAAAGAATATGGACTGATTGAAATATTTCTAATTTTCTAAAATACATCCTGACCTTGCACTCGCTACATGTATTTGTTAATTTTGCATGTGTATGGTATGGCAGTATGTCAGTAGATATATCCAGAAAAATATTTTTAATGGTTTGAAAATGCCTATTGTTTGGAATGTTGTTCGCTATTAGTTTGCCCATACTGAGTTTTGGACAGTCAAAACCGATATCTATCATTCAGCAAGATCAGCTAAAACAGGACAAACCTGGACTAAAATTCCTGGGAATAATGTACAACAATGTGACGACTGAGAACCATAATTATTGAGGTACTATTTATTATATATATTTTCTGATTTTTCATTGCTAAACCAAAAAAAAATTTAAGTTGTCTCAAGGTGAAACAGTCATTAAAATCAATGTATTGGTTCATTTCAACTATGCATTTATTACCTTGAAGTGTTGAAAAAAAAAATCCAATAGCAAACCCGTAAAATTCATGAATTTCCCTACTTCAGTGCTAAAAATGGTTGAGCATGTGGGTGTGGTACACTGGCAAATGGCTGTGGATAATACAACCGAACATGATTCTGTCATTCGAGTCGTGTTTCAATAAGCTGACTTCAATTTCCATGATATAAAATATTACATTTAATTTGCTAAAATCATAACAAAGATCTGAGTATTCAAATCATATAACAAGAGGTCACAGTTCAAGTTGCATTTATGAATGAACAATGTGCCATACGATTTGAAACATTAATTAATTAATTAGCTACATTTGATCCAAATATGAGTTTTCATTGGCCAGAGAAGTCATTTGTTAATGCCCGTTTACCCATGAGAGAGACCCCCCCCAATCTTTAACATATTTTTAGCAAACAAGTTTTTTGGGCCACCATTCACTGAGCATGTACCTTTAATCCCTTTACAGTATTCAAAAAGAAACATGGATACAACTGATGCACAAAGGATAATCAGTATATCAGTTGAAAAAATTGCTTCAGATAGAAATCGGCTCTCATTCAGAAAACTGCGTAATGCCCCAAATATTCAAAAGATCCTGCTAGTATCTAATGTCATCAGCAAAGCTAAACTGGTTTTTTCAAGACAAATGATTATTGGGTTACAACAACAGCCCAGTTTGGAATTGGGATATCATGATTGCAAGCTAGAAACTATGTCAATATACAAGACTGAAGTGAATGTTACTGATAAGACACAGGAGTTGTTAAATCGTCTTTCTAAGATCACAAAGTTGAGAAGTTGTATTCAGAAAGGGAGTATTAGGTCATGAATGGCAAAATTCTCCCCAGAGATGGTAATGGGACAAACATTTCAGTTTTTTTTTAAATTTACAACATGCTGTAATTTGGAGTGTATTTTAGTCCCCGTTCGAACGAAGTCCGTGCATTCGTCCAGAGTCGTATCTCAGAATCCCTTGGACCGATTCCGTTCATTCTTTGCATGTGCCTAGTACTTTATGTGGCACATATGCACATGCAGTGGTTTAGTGATTCGATTCAAAATGGCTGACTGGCAGCCATCTTGTTTTTTGAAAATGTTGTATTTTTGACATGCTTTGTCAGTTTTCATTCAAATTTAGTACATAGATCATACATGTTAGGATACATGTCCCCGACCGTCTGTGAGTTCCTGAGTCTGTCCGTTCGTCCGTCCGTGCGTCAGTCTGTTCTGAGTCATATTTCAGAATCCTGTAGACCGATTCCGTTCATTCTTTGCATGTGCCTTGTGCCTTATGTGGGAGATACGCACATGCAGTGGTTTAGCGATTCGATTCAAAATGGCCAACTGGCAGCCATCTTGTTTTTTGAAAATGTTGTATTTTGGACATGCTTTGTCAGTTGCCATTCAAACTTGGTACATAGATTATACATGTTAGGTTACATGTCCATGCCGATTTTTTTCGTAATTGGATCAAAGATGGTCGGTATCTTCTTTTCTTTTTTTTTATGCGGTATCTTGGACGTGCTCTGTCAGTTTTCATTCAAATTTGGCACATACATGTACTTTATACATGTTAGGATGCATGTCCATGACAATTTGTTTCAAAATCTGATTGACAGCCATCTGACTTTTTGGCCTTACTACTATTAATATTTCCACAATTTATGTACTATTTTCATTCATATTTGGCACATACATCATACATATCAGTGTGTTTCATAATCAGATCAAAGATGGCCGAATAATGGCTGTTTTTATTTTTGGCCATATTACTACTACACAGAACACGTGTTTTGATGTACCGTACTCGACCGGGTTAGCGCCCAGAAGCCTCAACTCAGAAAATCACGATTTTGTAGGGGTGGGTGCTTACCCGAGCACCCCCCTCGAAAAGGAGTGCAAATGAAAATTTTGATTCATCAAGTGACAGATTACGTCTTTGAGGGAAAATCAAATTACTAAATTAATTTGTGTCGTCATTGATTTTCACAATGAAGAAACAGAAATGATCACAAAAAATATGCACATTTTATTACAATATTAATTACGTACCACCATAATTTACGGAATTAAAAACATTTGAGTCTTTTGGAACACAGTCGAAGTCAAAATTGTCATATTATTTCCACTGACGAAGTTGTTGGATCGTACGCAAACTCTCGATGAAAATCACTTTCCGCCATGATGCAATTGCAGATTTGACCTACAGCAGCGTCGTTTGACCTAATGGGTCAAAGTTGGTTATTAACTAATCAGAATGCTGTGTTGTACTGACGCAATTCTTCGGAAATTCCCAATGACTTTCCGGTAACGCAATGCGGAAGTGAATAATCGATGTTGAAGTACGATCTGTTGGAATTGATTTCAGCGAATAAACGACATGGTTTTTCCAAAAAACTAGTAACTAGCCATTTTTGAGAATTAGACTGAATATGGCATGAACTATGTATTGCATTTTACTTGTATTAATTAATAACAGGTCATTGTCGAAGCGTAGTTTACGCACGGTTACCGTGTTCTACGCATTCACAACATGTTCACAGCGGTCGATGTCCACGCTGTATCATATAAAAACGCTTACCAAGATTCGTTACGCAAGACCAAGTTTTAAATTAGTTGCATTTTGAAGGGGTGGGCGCTTTGCCGAATGTGACCCCAAATATAAAAATTGCGCAAAAGTGGGAGGTGGGCGCTTGCCCGGGCATGGGCGCTAACGCGGTCGAGTACGGTAAATAGACAATCTGTTGTATACGCCACTTGGAACTCAAGTTTCAAGGACACGCTCGCGACAACCCTTCTGCTTTAATATGATGAGCACAAAAAGAACTTTCAAAAATTTAATGGGGACTGTGTCATTTTCAATGACTTGTAAACAATGTACCGGTAGTAGGGCTTGTAGAGCTTTTGAAATATGTTATAGAAAAGCTGACCTAATTTTATCCCACGTGTCCATTAGTAAATTTTCGCAGCTGGTTAAGTATTCAAAACAAGAAAAATTTTTGCATTATGCCTGTCACCTTTTTTGGGGAGAACAATGCCATTCCGATTCCAGACCTTGGTCATGTATGGATAGATCTTGTGTGAACTTAATACATACATGTACATTGAACGTTTGCAAGTAATTTTGTTTCTCAGACTGGATTCAAAATGGCTGACTGGTGGTCATTTTGTTGTTAGTTATGAATGTGGGGTGGGGGGGGTTGGCATTTTGTTGTAATGAATGTGGTTTCAGAGCTGTATCTGACATTAATTGACCAGGATGGATCTGATTCAGAATGGTGGAATGCTGTTATAAAGTATGCCTCTGACATATATTGATTGATGGCAATCAAACTACTATTCCTATGTCATTTCTTTCATGCTCTGATTCAAAGTGGCTGACTAATTTCAGTTATGTTTACTGTTAAAATAAGGATGACTCTTGTCATATCATGAAATGACTTGCTTTGGTACAAAATTGTTGACTGGTAGCCATTTTTTATGAATTCTTTACCAGATCACTGACATGCTTGAACATTCTTCAAACATCACATAAGCATCAAACTTAATGTTGTACATTTCCATATATATGGAACTGAATCTCGCTCATACATGAACAGATTTTGTTTACTACATGGTATATGCATTTTTCACATATAATGGTATTTAAAACATTATGTTGAAAAAGTAACGTGAAATAGCTGTGCTATTTCCAATGACTTGATTTTCTTGTATGCTGTTGAGTGAGATTAAATATAAATATTTATTGCTCTAAAATCTTTGTCTTCTTCTATTTGTATTGCTTTTGTAGATATTAAACTTGCAACAAACACAAGGATCTGCTATGTCATACCAGCATGTACCAGGGTGTCACGTATTACCAGAACGCACATCATCTGATGAAATCAGTTGTCAGTTAGCCAAGTCTCAAGTACCAGGGTGCGACATATTACCAGACCACACGTCACTAGATGGAATCAGTTGTCAGTTAGCCAAGTCTCAAGTTCCAGAGTGTGACATATTACCAGACTGCACATCACAGGACGGAATCAGTTGTCAGGTAGCCAAGTCTCAAGTACCATGGTTTGACATATTACCAGACCACACATCACCGGATGGAATCAGTTGTCAGTTAGCCAAGTCTCAGGTACTTGGGTCTGACACAATACCAGACCGCACATCACCGGATGGAATCAGTTGTCAGTTAGCCAAGTCTCATGTACCAGGGTGTGACATATTACCAGACCGCACATTAACGGATGAAATCAGTTGTCAGGTAGCCAAGCCTCAAATACCAAGGTGTGACATATTACCAGACTGCACATCACAGGACGGAATCAGTTGTCAGTTAGCCAAGTCTCAAGTACCAGGGTGTGACATATTACCAGACCACACATCACCGGATGGAATCAGTTGTCAGTTAACCAAGCCTCAAGTACCAAGGTGTGACATATTACCAGACTGCACGTCACAGGACGGAATCAGTTGTCAGTTAGCCAAGTCTCAAGTACCAGGGTGTGACATATTACCAGACCACACATCACCAGATGGAATCAGTTGTCAGTTAGCCAAGTCTCATGTACCAGGGTGTGACATATTATCAGACCACACATCACCAGATGGAATCAGTTGTCACCGGATGGAATCAGTTGTCAGTTAGCCAAGTCTCAGGTACCTGGTTCTGACATATTACCAGACTGCATTTCACCGGATGGAATCAGTTGTCAGTTAGCCAAGTCTCAAGTACCAGGATGTGATGTAATACCAACCACACAACACCAGATGGAATCACCACTCAGTCAATCCAGTGTCAAGTACCACAGTGTGACATATCGTCAGACCACACATCATCCGATGAAATTAGTAGCCCGTTAGCTGAGATTGTTACTGATCGTCACTTGAACGCTGCTCCATTAACGAATGTTTTTACGAACAATACTGACTCAGAATATGGCTGTACATGATTTGTGATGTTTCCATAATTCTGTTCGGATGAAATATCCCAAACAGGCTGGACAGGGAACATATTTAGTTGCACCTATCTGATATGATGGTTTTTTTAAAGGGAATTAGAAAACCCTTTCCTGCCTTGAGTACTTCAACATTATTTGCATGATTTCCTTTGTTAGCTTTTGCCACAGCAATTTTCTTTCAGCACTTCTGGATTTAAAACTCAACACATGAGCTACATCTGGTTCTTCACTATGCTTGAGAATCCAATACGTGCTACCATGTGCTTGAACAAATATGCACAGAAATGTGGTTTGACTTGCCCTGAATGTTTCAACTCAACCAATCTTAAGAAAGCAAATTGCAACTATGTCTCAACTTTTCAACTTGAAAGACAATGGACAGGAAATTTTGGCTGTTTTTTGGGGTCATTACATCAGAGTTCATAGGAAGTTTTATAGGCTCCCACAAAACACCCTGCAGATCGCTAAAGTCAGCAGAATTCTACTTGCTTGTGAAAGAGGATCTGTGGAAAAGTACAAGAACAAATCACTTGATGACATAGAGATTGACTTGAATGGTAAGTATGGATTTACTTTAACGTACATATATGCCAGAATATTTTCAATGAATGTGGTGATGGTATGTTCTTTTTTACCGCCCTATATTCGTGAAAGTAATTCCTGATTGAATGAAGTCATTTCGAAATTGTATTTATGCCAAAGCCACAGTTCCTGTGGTTGGCAAAATGGTTTTCAACTGCAGTTTTGAAATTTTTAAATGTTATTCTAAAAATCGTAAATCACATTTATGCCTAAACAAAAATGGATGTTCTTACATAAAAAAAAAAATTAATTTCTCATTACTATTGTATGCTTCATCAATATGTGTGTTTATTTCAGATGATGAAGAATCAGTGCTGATTGATATCAAGACTCCTGAAGGTATGTGAGAGTTATAATACTGGAAAATCAAGAATTTATGGATGGATTGACGATTAGAAACAAGGTGGCTGAATGTCAATCATTTCAGTGTTAAAAAAATCATAATTAAGCATCAGCTTCTGGATCCATATCTTTGACATGTTTATGTTCCAACTATATTACTATAAACAAAACTATACATCTTAAGTTTGATAACTAACTGGGACTGTGCCATGCATGGCTTGTTTTTTATAAAGGGGAAATAAAATCCAACTATGAAACTATTACATTACGTTATTCTTCATGAACAGCGTCTGTGTTTGCACACACTGTCACAGATCAGTACATTTCCGAATCTTTATTACTTTCATTATACCTGGTATTTTTTCAGCACCTACTGAGAAAACAGCAAATTCAGCTGTACATTGTATGTAAGATAGAACCATATTTGATACTAGAATCCAGTTTTAGGAATCTCAAGAATGGGAATGAACTTTCTGATGATATTGTCAATTCTGCTGTCTATCCTGCCACTCAAAAAAGAGAGGTAACTTAAAGTTATATTAATTTAAAGTTATATTAATTACTTCACTGAGTCTGTGTCACATGTACATCATTGTAATTAGATAAGAAATAATTTGTGTACACTATAGCATGCTGTACAGTTATCATGTGCTAGATAATATAATTAAAAAATAGAAATGATAATATTATAAAAGCTAAATTAAATCTTGTTTAAATTGTTAATACAATAGGGGACATTATACTATATAGGTTTTTTTTCAGAAAGATGTGTTCAACCTATAGGTGTCTTGGCAAATTTAAAAATCTGAAAAACTAAATTTCAGGATTAATGGCATTGGTTTGTTTGTTAAAGCTTCTCTTGTACATTAATGTACATTATTGCTATGCATAGCTCAACAATTTCTCTTCTGGACAACTGAAGATAACCTCACTCTTAAAAAAATTATTAGATGGCAGAGGAGTTCAAACTTTATTTTGAACACCATTTGTTTTCATTTGAGTTCTTATTCATAATTTCATGTTTAGTTTTATATCCTATACATGTCCAGGCTCCACATGTATGTGGTAAATTTTGTTACCACTTTTCCAGCTGAAGACTACAAGTTGTGAAATATTTGTTATTCTATATCACTAATAGCTCTAAATTAAGTTAAACTTTGTGATTTAAACTGAGCATCATTAAAGCTATGATGTTCAAGTCAATTTGATAACTATATTCTTGATATTTTTTTTCTCAGAGAATCAAATTTTTTGACCATAATTTAATGTCATCCATTTGTCTGAGGGGTGAAACCACTTATCCAAAGAAGGTAAGATTATTTGAGTAACCGCATTCAAAAAGTGAAAATTGGAAATGTATTTTCTGATATGACGTCTATATTAGTAACCGGTGTTCCACAGGGCTCCGTCTTAGGGCCATTATTGTTCTCAATGTACATGCGTCCATTGGGCGAGTTATTGCGACGTCACGGCGTAAAATATCATTTTTACGCCGATGACACACAGATTTATTTATCGGTTTCTGAAGATGATCAAATTCGCGCCCGGGTGATACTTCAGACATGTATTCAAGATGTTAGCGATTGGATGTCTTGTAATTTCCTACTTTTGAATGTGTCGAAAACTGAATTTGTGTGCATGTCGTCTCGGAGATTCTCACAAGACTCGTGTCCTTTGTCTAGTATCGCAATTGGTGAAGAATTGGTTAGTGCTTCGTCAAGTGCTAGAAACTTAGGTGTCTTGTTTGATTCGCAGCTATCTATGGAAACACACATTTCTACTATTTGTAGATCTGGATATTCCCATCTAAGAAATATTAATCGTATTCGTAAATCATTATCCCAATCTGATACTGAAAAGTTGGTACATGCTTTCATATCTTCTCGCTTAGACAGCTGTAATTCATTATTGTCTGGTCTCCCTGTAACTAAGATAAAACCTCTTATTCGTGTACAAAATGCAGCAGCCCGCCTTGTCACTCGTGCTCGAAAATATGACCACATTACAGACATTTTTATTAAACTTCATTGGTTACCAGTTGTACAAAGAATCAATTTCAAATTACTTTTACTAGTGTATAAATCTTTGTATGGTTTTGCCCCAAATTATCTATGTGAATTAATCGAATTTTATGTACCGAGTCGTAGTTTAAGATCTGAATCGAAGTTTCTTATTAAAACTCGTCAGATGTGTAGTAAAAAGTCCAAGGTGTTATACAAAGACCGTGCTTTTGAAAATTTAGGTCCTAAACTTTTTAATGAATTACCTCTGTCTGTTCGTTCTAGTCCTTCAGTAGACATTTTTAAATCCAGACTGAACGCACTTATTTAAATGTGCTTTTAATATTTGACTGATTGTTTATTGTATCAGCGCCTTTGATCTTCATATGTTGGAATTGTTGCGCTTAATTAAATAGAGTTATTATTATTATTATTATTATCAAGCTTTAAAAGTTTTTGTGACCTTTATTTTATAAAACTTTGTCTAAACTAGTTCATGTATGTTTTCATTCTTAGCAGTATACATGTCGAGTAAATAGAAATTTCACATGTGCCTATTCTGCATATGTATAAAAGATCTTATTTTTATTTTTATTATCAAAGTTGCATACTCTTCACTCATTTTTGCTTTTAGTCCCCGTTCGGACGTAGTCCGAAAACGGGGACTTATGTTTTGCCCTGTGTGCATCCGTGCGTGCGTCCGTGTGTGCGAACGTGCATGGACCGATTAAGTTCAAACTTCACTCATACATCACACATTATATGGGACATATGCACATGCATTTTTTTCATGATCCGATTAACGATAGCCGAATAAGGCCGAAAATGCATCAAAATCGCACATTTTCACCATTCCGGACCCGGATCTCAGTTATGCATGAACAGATTTTGTTCAAATTTGGTACATACATTAAACATAATAGGACCTTGATGCACGTCATTTTTTTTTTTTTGGATCGGGTTTGAAATGGCCGACTGGCGGCCATTTTGTTTTAAAGTATTCAGTTCTGGATCCGTATGTGAGACATGCTTGGATTGTTCGAGTTCAAACTTCACACACACAAGGTACATCATGTCACAAATATGTATGTGCATTTGTTTCATGATCTCATTAACGATAGCCAAATGGCGGCCGCTTTAAGGCCGAAAATGCATTGAAATCGCACATTTTCACCATTCCGGACCCGGATCTCAGTTATGCATGGACGGATTTCAGTCAAATTTAGTACATACATTAAACATAATAGGACCTTGATGCACGTTATTTTTTTTTCGGATCAAGTTCGAAATGGCCGACTGGCGGCCATTTTGTTTTAAAGAATTCAGTTCTGGATCCGTATCCGAGACATGTCTGGATTGATCAAGTTCAAACTTCACACACACAAGGTACATCATGTCACAAATATGTATGTGCATTTGTTTCATGATTTCATTAACGATAGCCAAATGGCGGCCTCTTTAAGGTCGAAAATGCATTGAAATCGCACATTTTCACCATTCCGAACCCGGATCTCAGTTATGCATGGACAGATTTTGTTCAAATTTGGTACATACATTAAACATAATAGGACCTTGATGCACGTCATTTTTTTTTCGGATCAAGTTCGAAATGGCCGACTGGTGGCCATTTTGTTTTAATAAATTCAGTTCTGGATCCGTATCCAAGACATGTCTGGATTGATCAAGTTCAAACTTCACACACACATGGTACATCATGTCACAAATATGTATGTGCATTTGTTTCATGATCCGCTTAACAATAGCTGAATGATGGCCATTTTAAGGCCGAAAATGCATCAAAATCACGTATTTTCACAATTCCGGAATCGGATCTCAGTCATGCATGGATGGATTTTGTTCAGATTTAGTACAATGTGTTGTACATATGCAGGTGCATTTCGGTCATGATCTGCTTTGAATGTATATGTCACTCAAATATGAACGGAACGGGGACGTGTCATTGACAATGACTTGTCTACTTTCATTTCCACTTACAGATTGATTTTTCCAAGCATGACTTGATAATGGGAACTATGTATGAAGGTGGACAAAATATTTGTGGTATTATACAAGATGGACACTGAACTCTTGTGGTAAATATTTAAGAATTTTTCTTAGTCATTCTCATGTATATACAAATTTATATAATAATCTTTCATTCAGTAATACAGATAACAAAGCACTGATTTCAATTTTCTCATTAAATCTTGCTGTCACTTTGCAGTTTTCTCAGTATCTTTGCCTACTTGTCTACTGAATTTGTAGAACACGGATAGGAGGCTATGTCGTGCAAAGCACCTCTACCTGTCAATCTTTTGGTACATCCTTCTGATTTTGTGAACACTTATGTTTGAAAAATGGTATTTTGTGCAAAAATTGTTTCATTCATTTCTTTTTATGCACTTTAGTTCTGTTGGCAACTATTACTGCAAAAATAACTATTTGCATTATATATTTTTTGATAGACAGTTTTTTGCAACATGCAATTATTAAATATTGGCACTGCACTCACTGCACAGGTTACAGTATACAGGAATTCAGGTAGCTGTAACTAGGAAAAATATTTCTGTTGCTGTGCACTGGAAACTAAAATTACCTTACAGATATTACAACATTTCTATTCATCTGCACACGACAACTACAACTGGTAGTTTATACTGCTTATATGCACTCAGACTGTTTTTATATTCAGCTTTTTCTTGAACTGGGACAACAGTGCACAATCTTAGAGGCTTATATTCAGTGAGGTCTTGAGCTTTCATCATGCATCGTATTGGATATATGCACATGCATACATGCTTCTATGGTGTAGGAATTTATCCACACATCCCCCATGGTACATGCAATATCATGAGTATAATTTCCTGTCATAATAAAGACAATGTTGTTCTTAGTATGTAGTAACATCATAAATATATGCCCACTTATTTATAGCAAAATAGAACTAATTATTCCAAGATGCCAATATCACGACTTATGTGTATGGTAGACTCAGTTTGAGCGAGTCAATGAGTTTCAATTCAAAATGGCCAACTGGCAGTCATCTTGTTTTTTGAAAATGTCATATTTTGGACATGCTTTCTCAGTTTTTATTCAAATTTGTTTACATAGATCATACATGTTAGGATATGTCCTTCGTTCGTCAGTGCATCCAACTGTCTGTGCGTTCGTACGTTTGTCTGTCCGTCCAGAGTTGTATTTCAAAATTTTTAATTGTAGTGCCTCATTCCTATCTTCAGACATGCATTTTCTTAAACATACTTTAAACAATTTTAGCAAGTGCAATAACAGAGTGCACCTCAATTTGTTTTACTTTCACTTGTGATCTTTGTTTTTCTCTGCTATATCTTAAACCAGAGGGGTTGTCACGCAACACATGTTCGAATTTGATGTAAATAAACTATCTGTTGTATTTGCCACTTGGGACTCAAGTTTCAAGGACACGCTCGCAACAACCAACACCTTCACTTTAATATGACGAGCATAAAGAGAACTTTCAAAAATTTAATGGGGACTGTGTAATTTTCAATGACTTGTTCCTCATAACTATGTCATTTTTTTTTCATCATGTCAACAATTCCAACATTCAATGTTCCTGTCCCGATTTTGTGTCACAGTGAATGCGTATACATGTTGATTACTTTTGACTGTTGACCGAATGGAAATTTTGTGCTCTTGAGTCTTTTTGAATGCCACAATAAATGACAGACAAAAGATAATTTTTAGTCCTCAAATGTCAATTCACCAAAATACAACTATGACTTGTTTTAATTGGGGCACATTTTCTGTTTTAATATCTTATACGCATCTGACACAGATTTTGTTTATCTGTTGAACTCTTGAATGTGACTTGCCTGTATAGATATACTTATTTATATATTCTGTTGTTTTGAATAATAGAATAAATGAAACACACATACTTCTAATGATAAAGCTTCTGATATAAAAACACTTTTTTTTAATGATTGTTTTGACAGGAAGTAAATCAAATGGAGCGCAAAATATTATATCTCAATTCTTTGGGGGAAAGCAAAGAGAAAATGAATCAAATTCAGCAGAACTGGAAGTGAGTATTAGTCTATATTATGTACATGTATTGTTTTCCATAAGTCAACTGTTGGTACTAATCTGTTTCTGATCTGTAGGGCTTGATAAGGTAATTTTTTGGTCTTAAAATTGGATGTTCAAGCCTTGGGTCTGTGTGTACAATTTTGGTACATGTATGTGTAAGTTAAATTTTTCCATTCCTGTATGAGCTTTGGAAAATCTTAAGGTCCTGGCCATCTATGCACACATGTGTACAAGTATGTTGGGGAGCCAGTTTTTGGATGCAGTTTGGCCAACATCATTCAAATTTTACCAGTGCTGAAGTTTTTCAGTGTCACGGATGTCTATGATCATTTTTCTGTTACCAGTAATAACAATTGCATTGCATTGCCGAGTTGTAATTTTTATTTTGTCAAAGTTTGCTGCCATTGTTGAGCTAATACAGCCAACTGGTGGCCACTTTTATTTTGATGGATGGTATTCAGGACACACATCTGGAACAGGCCTAAAGAAATTCAATTCATTTTTTGTACATGGATAGTACATGACATACATGATTGTACATATAAAGATGTGGTCAAAGATGGACTGTCATTAGTTTTGGTTGTTAATTTGCATCTAAAAATCAAACTATTTTTCATGGCTGGAACCACATTTTTGGCATGTGTGGACTTATTTCAGTCAAACTTTTACCTTTTAGGGGGGGGGGGGGTGATGCACATCGTGGCTGCTCAATATTTTGTTTTCATCCGTCCATTCAAAATTGTTTAGTACATGCATGGCACCAACATGTACATGGTTTTAATGAATGCTGAAGTAGCAACTTTTCACTTCTGCAAATACACTTACTACTTTGTGTCTGTTTTACAGCAATCATATTAGTAAATTCATCTGCTACTTACTGGTTAACATAATTTGAACAGGACTATGGCAATGAAAACACCTTAGTTTATGGTGATTGGATACTGTCACTTCTGAAAGCTAAAAATTTGTCCTCCACTGTTCTTTTACTCTTCTAACAGTTTTTGATTGAAATATTTCACTTTTTTTTAGTAAATTTGCAGTTAACAAAGAAGAAGATGGAAATTACAAAGTATCAACAATTGACCATGCAGTGCAAGTGTCTCTTGTGGAGTTTTTGTCATTAAGGTAAGGATATATCCCTGAATCATTTGAATATTTTGATGTGTATTAGTGTTACAGCCAGGAAACCTCATCGTGTGTCAGTTGAAATTTAATGCTACTTATCAGGGATAGGAAAAAGTTGTCAAAACAAGTATTCAAATTCACAACTCTGATTGATTGCTTGCCATGGCCTCATGCCAGCGCCAAGACAACATTTAGATTTGCAGTCCCTGTTGGTACATTCACTGTCACCCAACAGTGGTTTACTGTGTTTGATGCATTATTTATTACAGATGAATTGAAACATCAGTCCATGACTTCCCTTTGAATTTTCTGCGCAAGGACTGTACAAAATCAATCCATATTTGAAATGAGAATTATAGTTTATTATTATCACATTATATAGGACGAAAATTACATGTAAATAGTGTCCATTGTCGTAATTCAACATTGCTACGATGTCAATAAAGTTTCTATAGGGTAATTCAGTAACGATCTCCACTTGTCAAAAATACTTCTCGTAAAAATAACAGTAGTAATAGTCTTTGAATGTATTAATAAGAATGGCCAATTTATTACGGATACTTGATTGTACGCAAGTTAAAATCTATAGATTATATCAAAGCAGTTCTATTGCCACTCGTCTAGTAAAGATCAAGGATTGGATGATAGTAGATACATTATTTGACAAACATGATTACTGAAAAAACATGTGGCTGCAAAGTATAAAATATCTATCTTTCTGGAGCACAGTTGTATTTGTGTTTTACCCTTTCAAATGTATTATATTTTTGATTCAAACACTATTTTAATTATATTTAAAAACTTTGAATAAGAATCAACTTTACAACCCTGAATATGCTAACATTATGTTACACTAATGCAAAGCTAACATCAAGTTAACATGCATTAACACATTTTGGTAAACAAGTTTTGAGCTGAAATAAATGGCTCATGCATGAGGGAAATAGACATTTCATATTTCTTTGACTGCTGTCTAGTTTCATCTTGTGAGGTTTTTCACTTTCTGATGTCTATGATCATTTTTCTGTTGCCAGTAATAATAATTGCATTGCTTTGCCTATTTGTAATTTTTATTTTGTCAAAGCCTTTTTGGCGGATGAAAAATAATGTGGGCATGTAGTTATTTATACATGTTCTATGATTTACATGTATATCAATTTTTAAGTTTGCAGAGTATTTAGCAAAAGAAAAATACACACAATTATTGCATGGAATGGACAAAGTTTTTGAACTCAGAGAAGATATCGTATGTTGGATCTCAGAATCAGGTAAATAAGACATTCTCTCTTGAAAAAATAACTGGATTTTCTTGTGTTAAACTTTATAGTATTGGCTTTCATGTTTGTTACCCACATTCAGAATTTCTTCCTTTTAATTTTAAGTATATACTTTTCTTGAGTTCATATGTGATTTTGAAAGTAAATAAAATCAGAAATGCAAACAACTTTTAAAATAATAATGTGTAATTTAGTGTCATTTGGGTTCATATCGTATGCCAATATTGTTTTTTTTTTAAATACACTGTTTTCAAATTTTTATAATTGACTTTCATGAATTAAATGGCTGGCTGTTCTTGCAGGTGTTAAAGAGCAAAACTCAAACACAAATGAACCATTGCTTCAGACTGAAGAGCAAAAAAAAGCTAAACAAGCACATCCAGGTAAGTGTGCCACATTTTGACAGATTGGTAAGTTGGAAACATGCTTTGTATCAAGTAACATACGTTTTTATCATTATGTGCAGTCCCTTCATATATACACTTTCTGGAGATATTACTATCCTTACAATGATGGGGTGTTGATTCGTTCTGGCTCAAATTGTTCAGCATGCATGAAGCTGGCAGAATTTCAATTTATAACTAACATATATGAATTGCAGGATTCATTTTTCTTCTTTCTTTTTCATTTACATTTTACTTGATTCTTCCTTTTAGTTCAGCATGAGCTTGCTTATCCTAAAAGAAGAGCATCTGGCAAAAGTGATGTTTCTTTCACTCAGACTTCATCTAGTGTAAAGAAAAAAAGCAGACAGATGCCTCAAGGTATGGAACTGTTTCAGTATGTCTTTAGCTGCCAAAATTTCAATGTGTATTGCACCTCATAGACTATGACTTTATGATGTCTATTTAAACAATAATGAACGACCCGCCAACCCATAATGGATGAAAGCTTACTCCATTATGAGTTGACAAAGAATTTATTATTGTTATTTTTTGAAGCATTTTCAATATCAGTGGATTTGCTGCCACTAAAAAATGGAAAATTTCGAGAAAAATCCACAGTGAACAGAACTGTTTCGCAGTCACTGGCCTGTAAATCTAAATAATTTAAAATGTCTTTCTGAAAATTGTATTCACAATCTCATATGGCAAACTAAGAAAGAAACTAGTTTTTATCCATCAAATATTCTTGTAATTAAATAATTTACAGTGTGGTGTGGAGTAGCATTGTAGTGGTCGCCCGAGTGAACGGCACACAGTGACTAGTACTTTTGGTGTCCGTCACGACCTTGCACTATGCTATGCTAGATTGCCGCCTATGGACTGACGGAATTGACTGAAGTATGCGTAGTAGTGTGTACCATGGGTACATGTACGTTGTCGTATTGTTACCCAATCCAGCAAGTGTTTTCAAACCATTGAGGTGGATTTTATTGGCTACAGTCCTGTAATAGCTATTTTCAAATGCTACGAGAGGCCCATGATTTGATGAATACTTCAAGCCAAACGAATGCGTAGCGAGTGAGTGAACATGGCTGGAAAGCTAGTGGGTGTTAGCCATCCTACAAACAGTGATTTTAATCTTGCTGTATAAATAACAAGTCATTGTTAACGACACAGTCCCCGTCCAAAATTTTGTGATTTGACATATCAATTTGATGCTGATGAAGTCATTGAGATTAGATTGAAACCATTAATAGGAGATGGATTTGTAAAAAAAATATGATTTATTGCTTTTACGTGAGAATTGGACAATCATATTGAATCAAATTACAAAAATAATGTTCGTGTTGATGTATCTATTGGTATACTGTTTTTGTACAAAATTTAAACAGAAATATTCATTGCATTCATAGGAAAGTAGGCATGGGTACCATGAAAAACAAAATGGCCGCCATATTTGTTTGAATCACGAAAAAAGTATGACGTGCACATATAACCAAATGTGTATGATCATCATTCCAAGTTTAATCCAAATCGACCCAGTCATCTTTGAGAAACAGCCTCGGACATGTGAAATGACGATTTAGCGCTTTTACATTAAAATTGGGCATCGGCCAGCCATATCGAATTGAATCACAAAAACCATGCTGGTGCAGATGTATCTCTTGGTATACTATCTTTGTACAAACTTTAAACAGAGACATTCATTGCATTCAAGATAAAGTAGCATGGGTACCATGAAAAACAAGATGGCCGCCATATTTGTTCGAATCACGATAAAAAAATGACGTGCAACTACAAACCAATATGTATGATCATCATACCAACTTTGATCCAAATCGGCCCAGTCATCTCCGAGAAACTGCTGCAGACACGTTTAGGTATCAGAAATAGCAAATTTTACATCCAAAATGGCCACAAGTCGGCCATTTTTGCTCTGATAATAAAGTAACTTGACGCGTATATGTAAGATATTATGTCTTCATGTAAAGTTTGAATGAAATCAGTCAATTGGTGTTTGAGATATAGCTCCGGACGTACATACATACGGATGGACGGACGGACGGACGGACGGATGGAACTAACCCAAAATGATAGTCCCCGTTTTCGGACTTCGTTCGAACGGGGACTAAAAAAAGACACCTGACAACAATCTTGTTTCACAAATAAGTGTAGTACTACTATTCATTTTTCTGTACTCACACTCTGTAAACATAGCAGCATCTGCTTGGATGAATCACCCCGGGTTAACCTTAGTTCATTGACACGATTAGGGACATGACAGCGGCATCAGTCGTGGAATCTAGAAGCATGCCTACTAGATGAAATGCTTCAACCGAGCATGCTTTAACGTAGAGAGCTAACGAGGATGCTTGCAATTTCTCTTCTTAAATAGTTTCTCCTTTATTCGTTTTCGAAAACTACATTGTAATCAAATCCATGGTACAGGGATCAATAATGGGATACATTATTGCGAATAATCTGCTGCATTGACATCATAAAATCCACTGATATTGATAATGCTATAATATAATTAAATATAAGGTTTACTTTAAAATTGCATTACATCATTTATTACATATCCATGTTGATTTGTTTTTGTTATGTTTGACTGACTGGTGGTCATTTACAAAACCATAAAAAATCAACATATGAAAATGTCATTTAATTTGAAATTACTCATAGGATATTACTTATACACCTTGTTTTGATTTTGAGTGATGGCAATTTTTCAACTATTATTTCAAACAACTTCTTTTTGAAAATCTAAACAATTTTGCAGCAACAGATTTTGATTTGCGGCTGTCTATTTACCTTGTTACTTTGTAACAGTAGATTTACTTGATATTTTCTTTTTGTGTTAGGTGCAGAATATAAGATATGGAGTGTTGAAGAAAAGATGGCTGTTAAAAATTATTTTTCGCAAGATATTAGACTTCTACACGTGCCTGGAAAGGCTGCTTGCAGTAGTTGTTTACAACAGAATCCAGTTTTGTGCCATAGGTCCTGGAAAAATGTAAAAGATTGTGTTCGTAATTTGATTACGGTACATAAGAGACGGAAGGAATGAATTCTGTTATTTTTGCTGCCAGATGTTATATAATAATGTGGTATACATCAAACTGTAAAGAACTGCTAAAGAGCCGCCAGTTCATATTTGCTACCACACCTGATTCTACATCTCACCTCATCAGGTGCTCGGCCATGGTAGTATTAAACTCTTTTTATAGAAAGGGATTCGTTCCAGCAGGATTATGATTTAAGGTATAGATACAGGTTCTTGGGCACTTGGGAGTGAATTTTGTTTTTTTTTTGCTTTTTTTTATCCAAAGTCTTGGCTATAGATTGTTAAAATTTCGCAGTATTGTGAATAGTGGAACATACTCAAAAGACGATTTTAAATTATAGAAAACAGGTACAAACATTCTCTTTTTTGAATGTTTAGCAAGATTAGGCAAGGCTACATACATAAATAATCAAAAAGAAACATGGTGAAAAAAGTAATGACGGGATCTCCATATTATGCACTATATTTAACTTTTTTCAAAACAATAATAGGTTGTTGTCAAAATAGTGTGAGAATTTCAAGACAAACTGACAAAAACTGTGGAAGCTAATTAATTTCCAATCTCTGTGACTAACCAGAAAACACGAACGGAGATAATGCCTGTTTTATGAAAGTGACGTTAATCGTCTACAAAAATGGCTATTGCATCACAACGACATGCCAAAATCCATCATACATCGATGCTTGCTGATGTTCAATCGTCAGATAAAAAATAAAATAAAAATATTTACAATTCAAGGGAAACGGACGTAAAATTGTCTGCAGAGTCAACACCTTGCGCGAAAACTGTCACGGTGTCGTGTTATCATTTCCACTGAGGGAGGGGCACAATGGATCACGTAAAGCTGATGAGATATTCATACAGTTATATAAACATTGCGGATTGAGTCTAAATTTACTTTCCCTCAAACCTTAAAAAAAATACATTGTATGACTCAGTTTTTCGTGATCTCCAGTGAAATGGACCATGCGAAGTTAGACGACCAGTTTGAAATGGGCCGTAATATTTTGCTACACAACGGCTATTTGCAGTTTTTACTACTCAATCGGTCAACTGCCTGTGAGAAAAAATCTAAATGGGAGGGAAAATATTGTAAATCGAGACAGGTTTCATTCAACTAAAGATGAGATGGGTCGATAAAAATTAAACGAACCCTGACCTCTGGAAGTACCCGATTTATAGAGTGCCTTAGTACCAGAGGTTGCAGAGCATACATACAACGTACTTTTCGACATCGCTACAGGTGCATGCTAGCTGACAAGGGGGTTTCCGATTGAGGTAACCAAGATGGCATCACAGAGTGCTTCATTTTTCCGTGGTGCTTAAAAACAGAATCTTGTTGGCAATTTTTCTGTAATTTCCAGGGTATTTTTTTATTTTTAATTAACCGAGCATTTTACGAGCATGCCATTGAAAAGTTATCGATACAGCACAGCAATGGTGTTTATCCATTGCATTGCAATGCTATCAGCAGGGTGATCTCTACAGCAAAACGAAAAATGTTTACTTTGTATACTTCAGTTTTAAAATACCTTGGGAGAAAAAAAATGTGTGAAAACAAAAATATTTAGTAATATAACAATATGCCAGGCTAGAAGTTGTTGACATGTTGCGAGATAAGGGTGAAACTGTTTACTTATCATTTACAACTGTAAGCAACGTAAACAAACTTCGGGACATTTAATCACATACGTGTGCCTCGGTTCCCTCTATTTTAAAATCGTTTTTTTTGAGTGTTTCAGCATTGACAATGCTCCAAAATTTTAACATTATCTAGCCAAGACTGTCTGGGTAAGAAAAAGCAAAAAAAAAAATAATTCACTCAAAGTGCCCACGAACATGCATCTATACCTTAAGGCCACTTCATTGTTATTGCAATGAATCTCACACTGTCAGATATTGTGGTCAAATCTATGCAAGTTGTTGTAACCTTTGCAGTTGGGTCATACCTTCATTAATTTCTGATAACTGGTACTATAGAAACAGTGACAGGTTCTTAAAGCGACAATAGATTTTGAAAATTTTTGTTTAAATATACCTACATAAAGATTACCAAAATACTGTTTTAGACATAATTGCGTGGAGATCGGTCAGCCTTTCAAGCTGGGAACGTATTTGACCCAGGGCCTTCAGTAAGTTATCATGTACTGTAATTTTTCATCAAAACTGGAATTCAATAGATGGAGACCATAACGCAACCGTGCCCCCCCCTTATTTCACTGACAATGATTTAATGTACAATGTCCGTTTATGCTATGCTTTCAGTGTCTGCAGGAAATGTTTTATTAAAATGAAAATATCGATAGTTGCAGCTATTGTCATTTTAACTACAGTGGTCACAAAAAATTTATGTCTTTATACTGAACTGAATGTGTGATCAGGTGAAACAAACCTATCTCTGCTACTCAGTAGTATTCTACATGTGCACTTGTCCTACATTCTAAAAAACATGTTACACTGATTGGTCTTATGGTAATCATGTCAATCAAAATCATGCTTTGCTCCAAAAGCCAATAGCAAGTTTGAGATATTCTGTGTACATCATTTGTTACTTGGGATGAATTATAAAAACATAATTGGATTCTAGAAATGTAAATGTTATTGAATTGAGCTCAATCTGAAATAAGTGACTGAATTCATGGTTCCATTAATGGAGTTCCTGTGTTCTTTGTTATGATTAATTAATATTTTCATGTATTTCTACCTCCATATATTTTGTTTTTCATTAAATAAATCCTAAAGCAAGGTGGTCGTTGCGCCATGGCCTGGTTGATAATGGACTTGTACCGATGCACACAATGCGTGTGAAATACATTGTTTACGTGTAATTCAAACACCCGCTGCGCCGACCACCACCCTTTAAGTTTATGGGCATAAGCATTTAGATCATTTACAATGATCATTTTGTGCATTTGATCTTGGGTGTACTTGAGTTCCAAACAGGTTTATTCCTTCCACTACCATAGTTATCTGTGGTCATCCACAACATGGTCTTGTTTAAATTTTGGAGTACCGTATGCTCTATCTCACCTAAATTTGGGATGGAAAATTACCACCTTTTCATGCTGGAAGTTTCAAAATAAGAATAAACATTTTGTTTGATATTGCATTCCAACAGAAACGAAAAAATATACTAAAAATATTTACAAATTTTCTATACATAATGCCACATGTGGCTGAGAAAAAACACAACTATGGAAAACTCCCTGCCTATACTATTAACAAGTACACTTTGATCTCTGCTCATTTCTCATTATAATGTAAGAAAGGAATATGTATTCCTTCAAACTATTGCAAATAAAGTTGGTTATTAGAAAATAGCGTGATGATATTCTGTGTGAAAGTTGTATCAACCAGATTCCAACCCCATTCTATTTTAGCGAATTCAAAATTTGGAAACAATGCTAGATAAATACTGATACGAGTTCATTGCTCTGAGAATTACAGTTGCAGTTTATGCAACTATCAGTGTTGTCCCCTACTGAAGATGTACATTGCCATTTTGTACAAAAAATGTTAAAAAGAAATGCTTGCTTCCCTAATAAAATTGTGCAGAACGAGAGGGGAGCAGTTATTGGACGATGTTGTATATACAAAAATATCCACACCTATTTTTATTTATACATTTAATTACTTAACATCCATTGGAATGGATGATAATGGATAGATGAAAAGTGACATGGCAAAGAAAAAAAAATTAAAAATTTAGGAAGTGTTGCTGTCTAAATTCAAAACAGATTTACAAATATTAAACTAAAGGTATTCACAGAGATTTATTGCTCAAGCAAATTTGTGAATATTTTGTATACATAAATGGAATGTTTTTGTGCTGGGCATAGACAGGGCAAGGCATCACAAATTGTTTTTCATTTTTTCGATCTGATTTTTGTTACAGAGAAGACATACCTCGCATTTGCTGGTAACTGAGTGTACGAGTTTCAATTCTCTATAACAATTATACTGCCATTTGTGAATTGCACTTATATGTGTGAATGCTATGCTATTGTTCATATCAGTTCGAGGACATGTGAAGTGACACTTTGCACATGTGGGAGTGACACCCCCGAGATTTTCCACGTCCTCTGAAAAAAAATCGCGTCCTCAGAAAGGAGGTCCTCAGTATGATAGTCAAACGCAGGTCCTTGAAAAAATGGTCTGATTGCTAAACTCTACTAACCCATGTATACCTACAATAATATTATATTATGTAATTAAATATCAAGCCTGTAAACCCACTAGAAAGTGACGTCCTCGGAGACTGGTCTAGAAACCGAGTCCTCTGAGCATATAGTAATGCGAGTATGTGTGTGTGTGTGTGTGTGTACTCGCATTACTATATGCTTCGAGGACGTTGATAGGTTATTTGACCTGCCTCCGAGGACGTCTCAATGCTAGCGAGGACATTTTCAGGGTCCTCGGATTAAAGTGCTATAGAATGGCTTCAAATGACCTATTAACCACGTGACACCATTCTGAGACACGTCCTCGAAGAACGCGTAAAGTGTGAAAAATTTACACATTTTCGTTGGAGGCCCATTTCAGCCTCGGGCGCCCCCAATTTGACAGATACACACATTTCAAAGATACACGCAATTCAACAGTTATAACGCGTCTCACTGGTTAGTGCGCCACCTTTTAATGGCATATAGCAAAGGTATTACCACAATTCTAGTTTTAAGTGAGATCCGAGGACCCCGGGGGACATGAGAGGCCTCATTGTTGTCCAAAACATGATACACAATGTGTAAAGGTAGCGAGAAGGGTTTGATGACGTTTCTGATTAAAGCATTCTCTGTCTATTATCTCATTCAGAACCGTAATTTAGCTTATATATTTCAAAAGCCTAAGTATAGAGGGACACGTTGGCACAATCTGGAGAGTCAATGTTTACATAATTACTACGTGACCGCAAAAATGGCAAAACTTTTTGTAAAAATGACCAAGTCTGCGATTGCAAGAGTACAATGAGGGAATTTCCGGGTGAAATTTGGGCAAGGCATTGTCTGTAATCAAGTCTATTGAAATGCGTCTTCCATAGTCAAAAGACCTATTCTTCCGATTTCTACGCAGGTTTGTTTTTGGTCCCCTAATTACTCCACACTTGGCACCTTTAACATACTATTATTCTGTGACAAAGCATTTTCCTAAAAAAAACCAGAAATATTTCGCACACCATCATTATCTTTTGAATGCTAACTGCGAGTTTGAATGTCCTAGTCCGAAGGCACTTGATTTGGCGGTGGTCCCAATAAGTCGTACTCAATCAAAACTTCAACTCAAGAAAAACGCGAAAAACAGTTTTCGATAATAAAACATTGGAAATTTGCTGCGTTATTATAAATATGCACTAAAATGGCCAAACACATTAACCACTGATATCATAGAACTCATAAAGAGTGTCAGATATAATGAATAATTTCAAGCGTGAAAAATGAAGAAAATTGCTGGCATTTGAGTTCGTACTTCAGGAACGTTCGGGCACGGTTACTAAAAAAGTAACCGTGGTTTGGGTTTTCATTGTTATGCAAACGAACAACGAGGGATAATCCTCTGACAAACATTACTGTCCCACTGTACACGCTGACAGTTTACAAACAAGCTAATCCTTCAAGTGTCTCTGATAAGAAATCTAACAGAACGGGTTTCATGGTGAAAAAAAATTGCTGTGTCAGAGTGTGACGCTGAGTGGCAGATTTTGTTTGCCTCGTCTGTCAACGCTTTTTTTTCCTCGCCATTGCGTTAGAAAAAATGGTATTAGTAAAATAGAATATTGACTTGGAAAATAAAACTATTTAAACGAAACTTCCGTTTTCCAATCACTTTTTTGTCTCGCTTTTGCTACCGCTTGCTGAATTCGACCGAACAATTTCCGCTTTATTTTCGACCGCGCAATTCCCGAAATATCATTCGGACTAACAAAAAAATTCCGAGGTTCACATTGCCTTATCATTGTTTTTCTGTTTTCTATATATGTTGAACAGCTGACACAAGTTCAAATACTTTTTGTTTTAACTATATATATAATTATATGCACGCAACCTGACCCTTTGACCTAGATTTGGCTTGGACTGAATATTTTATTTTAAACAATATTCTGACGTGAAATACAAAATGTATTTCGACACAAGTACGACATGGTTGTCTGGGTTTTCTTTCCTGATTATTGAGTCTTCGCAATGTGTTTTGTATAAGTATTGTTGTTTTCCTCCGAGGCGAAGACAAGCTGAAAGACCATGAAGCTAAATGGCAGTTCCATTCTGAGTGAAAGAAAATATTTTCTAAGCCTAAAATAAAACCTAATATTACATCTCTTTGTGTATTTGTTAATATTAATTAGTATTTGTTTGGAATATCGTTGGTTTCTTCATACTGAGTTTAGGACGGGCGTCGATCAACACAATGCTGACAATGGACGTTAGATAAACACGCACTGTTTACGATAATAAGCTTACACCTGTTATATCAGAATCCTTAACAGGATGTTTACCCGAATATTGTGCAAATTTGGACAAATTATATATTCATCACTCACTCAAAAATACGATACACTTGTCTGGAAGTGGTGAATTTTGAGATACAAATATGGCATTAAATCCATCGAATTTAGGGAAACCATGTTCGATCATGGTGTATATAAATTTTGAATTTTGAGATAATTCACTGGAACGATGCCTGATAATTATGTATTTAAACGATGTCGGGCCGGTTGTACATGAATCCAAATTAAATATACAAAAATGGACCAAGCAGTCCCTCAAGCTGGAAGACTTGAACTATCACTGAAACTTAGGGATACAATTTCATTGACGCCAAGTAACATAGTTTCAGGCCTGGCCAGTATTTTGTCGTAAATTAGATCAAGACTGTAGAACTTTATTCTGAAGACTACATATATATATATATTTGGCATGAATGGAATACAGTTTCTTCACGTGCATCGGCCAGGGATCAATCGCTGCGAACACGACCAAGTACATACTTGTGTATTTGTCTGCTGTCCAAGACAAGTCATTTTACAAGGACAATCACGAGGCGTGTTTCTACGGGAAAGGTGACTCAAAACGCTGACGAGATTGATTAAAATGAATTGTAATGAAAGTATAATATGTTTCCCCACCATGGGTGGCTAGGCCGCGGGTACACGGTGTCATGCGACACCTGCTCACGAATTATGCCGGCTATTTGCTACCCCAGTTTAGTTTTCCAGCAACCTTTCCCAAACTGAGGGACAGCTGCTACAAAATAGGCAAAATATTAAAAGATAAAATTGCATGTCATGTTTGAAATGTGCATTGATATATAACATGTTACACTCAGTGGGTGTGCTACAGATTCCGATCAATATTACAATATATTTTATTTTCTATATTCAGATTCATAGATTCAAATATAGCCAATCACGTTATCTCACTGCGCGAAGCGGTGAATAAACTGCAATTACAGTAACAAAACTCCCAACACAGCCGCCATGGCACAAATAACCTTTAAATCCACCAGGCTATAATGTGACTGATATTTGTTTAAATGGATAACTCTATTGAACATGGTCGAGAATAAAAAGGTCTGTCTGATCACTGTGGTCTGATGCACTGCGTGTTTTATAATAATTTAGACACGTAAAAAGCAACGTGTGCAATTTGAATAGGATTAATTGGTTTTGTCTTAATTAGTTATTTTGTAATATATTTGCCGTATTTTAAGAACATCCGCTCAACTGCTGAAGCAGGCGATGTAGTGCCGTGGTCGTTGATAATGTTTAACTGAAGTGTAGCCGAGTTCTTTCCTTTTTTGTTCTTTCTTTTGAATATTAGAATTGGGCACGTAACAACTCTATCTTATTCATCAATTTTTTATCCCGTTGAACATGCCGTTTTATAACTACAAATATTTCGATTTTGATAGTAGGCATAATCTCTGCTGCCGACTGTCATTACATTTGTTAGAAAGTATTAGAACATGTAACCACAGTGTGTACTCAAAAAGCATCGACAATCAAAAATGCTATTGACATGTCAGACAGTCCGCTAATAATAACCTATACTTAAAGTTCAAATTGTTGAGCCCCATGAATTGTATGCTAGTACTCCGAATGGGATATCACTGTACGCAAGGTAGTAGGACATGTGTGAAGCTAAATAACACATTGTAATAAACAGAACAAAATCCCGATATTGAATTTTGTTTTGTTCTAATAACTCATGTGCGCATTCACATTGTGATTTATTTTGGTTTGAACAATACGAAGTGCGATGTCTGCCCATACTGGGAGTACACGTTAGATAAAAACAGATCTATTCTAAAAACACTCAATAATAGACAACCCTGCAAAAAATTTAGAATCAAGTGCGACAATATCAAAATATGTCGTATTAATAAACGTCTTAACAACTTAAACTTAAAAATACTCGAAAATATAATGTATGTCCATTGAACAATTTAACAAAAATAATCTTGCAAATTTTTGACAACTTGAACATGCATTATTTCACACGAAAATAAACAATCACGCTGATATTTTGATAGTGATTTCAGAGTTTTCCTTGCCAAGAATCTTTTTTACAGTATTGACCTTTATGATGCGCTGTGTTAGTTACTTTATAGAAACGTTTTTGTGTGAAAGAATTCTGCCCACACTGTCGGAAATAGGACCAAGGTTAACGGTGCTATATGCCTATCAAGACTACTTTAGTAAATGCCGTATAAATATCCACTGCAATTGATTTCATGAAGAAACATAAACCTCGTTGAAACAGTTTGTACTTTTTTATCGTACATGATTTGTCGAACTGTCAAACGCCATATGCTTTTCCAAGACCAATTTAAGGAATAATAAATGTGGCTGTCTCTACCACCACCGCCACCACAAACAACGCCAAAATCATAAAATCGATAAAGACTAAAATTGCATGGAGTATGTTGCATGAGCGAAGTTGTTTTACTTATATATTTTATTAAGTATAGACATTAACTTATTTTCTCTTGCATCGTCTGTAGGATTTGTCATTTGGTGAAGCTTCGTACACATGCGTCAAAGATTCTTTTTCGGCGGATATCAGTATTTTGCTATCAGTTAATACGTGATAGTTAATTCAATTTTGGGGAAGCAGAGTATATGTTATGTAACAGGCACGGTTACAATCGTATTAGTATTTATAAATATCGCTATGTCGGTGTTTCCCGTAAACAAACATGTTTAATCCAAATAACTGGGACATAAATTCAATGTGATCAGGAAAAATGAAAACAGAGGTATAAACAAGAGTACCAATGCACAAGTTTTAATGAGCATACATTTAGAAATATCTAACACGGATACTCTATACTATTTGAGTACGTTTTTTTCAGTTACTTGGCAAGTAATTCTCAACCTAAATCAGGTCATATAGCAAAATATGTATGAATCATACACTTGCAATTAGTTCATAAACGGTTTTGATAATACACAAAAAAGAAACGTCCTCGGAGACAGGTTCTAAAAAACAGTTCTCAGATCATATAGCAAAATAAGTATGAATCATACACTTGCAATGAATTTGTACACGGTTTTTATAATACATAGAAAAGAAACGTCCTCGGAGACAGGTTCTAGAAACAGTCCTCGGATCATATAGCAAAATAAGTATGAATCATACACTTGCAATTAATTTGTATACCGTTTTTATAATACATAGAAAAGAAACGTCCTCGGAGACAGGTTCTAGAAACAGTTCTCGGATCATATAGCAAAATAAGTATGAATCATACACTTGCAATTAATTTGTATACGGTTTTTATAATACATAGAAAAGAAACGTCCTCGGAGACAGGTTCTAGAAACAGTCCTCGGATCATATAGCAAAATAAGTATGAATCATACACTTGCAATTAATTTGTATACGGTTTTTATAATACACAGAAAAGAAACGTCCTCGGAGACAGGTTCTAGGAACAGTCCTCAGATCATATAGCAAAATAAGTATGAATCATACACTTGCAATTAATTTGTAGACGGTTTTTATAACATGTAAAAAAGAAACGTCCTCGGAGACAGGTTCTAGAAACAGTCCTCAGATCATATAGCAAAATAAGTATGAATCATACACTTGCAATTAATTTGTATACGGTTTTTATAATACACAGAAAAGAAACGTCCTCGGAGACAGGTTCTAGAAACAGTCCTCAGATCATATAGCAAAATAAGTATGAATCATACTCTTGCAATTAATTTGTATACGGTTTTTATAATACACAGAAAAGAAACGTCCTCGGAGACAGGTTCTAGAAACAGTCCTCAGATCATATAGCAAAATAAGTATGAATCATACACTTGCAATTAATTTGAACACGGTTTTTATAATACATAGAAAAGAAACGTCCTCGGAGACAGGTTCTAGAAACAGTCCTCGGATCATATAGCAAAATAAGTATGAATCATACACTTGCAATTAATTTGTAGACGGTTTTTATAACATATAGAAAAGAAACGTCCTCGGAGACAGGTTCTAGAAACAGTCCTCAGATGATATAGCAAAATAAGTATGAATCATACACTTGCAATTAATTTGAACACGGTTTTTATAATACATAGAAAAGAAACGTCCTCGGAGACAGGTTCTAGAAACAGTCCTCGGATCATATAGCAAAATAAGTATGAATCATACACTTGCAATTAATTTGTATACGGTTTTTATCATACACAGAAAAGAAACGTCCTCGGAGACAGGTTCTAGAAACAGTCCTCAGATCATATAGCAAAATAAGTATGAATCATACTCTTGCAATTAATTTGTATACGGTTTTTATAATACACAGAAAAGAAACGTCCTTGGAGACAGGTTCTAGAAACAGTCCTCGGATCATATAGCAAAATAAGTATGAATCATACACTTGCAATTAATTTGTATACGGTTTTTATAATACACAGAAAAGAAACGTCCTCGGAGACAGGTTCTAGAAACAGTCCTCAGATCATATAGCAAAATAAGTATGAACCATACACTTGCAATTAATTTGTATAGGGTTTTGATAATACATAGAAAAGAAACGTCCTCGGAGACAGGTTCTAGAAACAGTCCTCAGATCATATAGCAAAATAAGTAAGAATCATACACTTGCAATATATTTGTATACGGTTTTTATAATACACAAAAAAGAAAACGTCCTCGGAGACAGGTTCCAAAACAGTCCTCAGATCATATAGCAAAATGAGTATGAATCATGTATTTTAAATTAGTTTCGATAATAATACACAGGAAAGAAACGTTCTTGAAAACTGGGTCAGACCCTCCTAGGGACATTTTCTGGCCATAAGTAATTTGGAGCTACTCCATTTAGTCAGTTATTAAAAATGCGATATCTTATTTCGCCTTCCTCAAGGACTGGACGTTTGTTCATTTACCTGTCAAAACTAAAATCTTTCTTTGTGAATGAAGTATTTCTAATGAGTACATTGGCATCATGGTATTGTATTACCATACTTCACATTTGTTTAGTTTGTACTGTGTCTGAATGTGGCGCTGTCTGAACGCGTTTTTTAGTAAACATGTTACAAAAGTATGTCGTGCGTCCAACTTTCATGAATTCGGCTGTAAGACGTAGCACTCACGTTAAATGCAAAGAATTGCGCAAGCGAGGACTTTAATGTTTTCCGAGGAATTATTTTTTTTGCGGGTAAAATGGTGCTCAGACCGCGAAAGCGAGAATATTGGGGAACACATGGTTCCAGTACTTGTCTTTCAATGTAAAATGGAAAACGTTTGTGAAAGCGAAGAAATGTTACTACTCGCGTGGACGTGCGCATAATATGGGCATGGAGAAAAGGCCAACAAGTTAAGCATGGCGGGCACTCGAAGCACACGACGGTCACATCGACTGCTCTCTTCTAAAGAAGATCAAATAAAAGTGGCAGAACATTATATAGCCAAACAAACTGACCAGCCAGGATTTTATGAGACGATTGTGCTATGGAAAGGTATGACGTTCCACTGTTCACTTTACTGTTTCTATTTGTTGTCTGTCTTCAGCGACAATGTGCTAAATGCTGGGACCAAGCGCGTAGGTGTTACCATATCGAATACTAGTAATCTAAACAGAACACTTTTATAGTAGAATGCACTTACTGTAAAATAATTTCAAACTGAGTGACAATATTTTTTTTATCTAATTATTTTTTTATTTTGTACGCGTTCTCGTTGTTTTGTTTTTGTATTTCGGCAGTACGCATTAATATCTGGCGGCAATGAAAGTGCATGCTAAAAAAAAATAACTGTGATTTATTGTTTAGACACAAAAATGAGATTAGCCGTAAGAACACTGATATTACACCAGTTTCCAAATACAAAATTCTATAATAAAACTTAGGGAGTCTTTGGTCTTAAGAGCTTAGGGGGTCCCAATAAAAATGGCAGTTTTGTTCTGATCGGCCGTGAATTTTTGATATGCTGTGAATGGAGTTATTCAGGAAGGTAATAATGTAAAGAATTAACAAATTTGTTGTGCTCAGTTCGGCGCGATTAATAATATGCAATCAATTTCCTGTCAGTTGACAACACATTATATTCTAAACCAAAGACTGACAGCACGTTTTTCGAAGACCCTGTGCCGTTCGAACCATGGCAGTGGAATCGAAATTTACTTCAGTCTGCGTTAGATTTGTGCATTCAGATCTCAGTATATTGAAAAAGACGTTTGTTTATAGTTTTTAGCGATAATCAGCAAGTATTTCAGCTGTTCGTTGTACGATTCTTTGATGTCCCTCAGATGAGAATATATTTAATCTGACTGTTTGCCGTTTACCACGGTGCTCAATGTCCTAAATAACTGAACGGCTTCATCACTGCTTCATGTTAACTTGTATTTCGAAATATATCCAAGTCACAAGTGTAATGACTAGTTTATCATTTATGGTTTATTTTATTCCAGGTAGAGGTGTTTTTGCTGGAAAGCAATTCAAGAAAAGAGATTTCTTATTGCAATACGATGGTGAACTTATTAGTGGGTCGGAGGGAGAGATTCGTGAAGAGTCTTCTGATGGCAGTGTATTCCGTTACTTTTTTTAAATTCAAGGATAAGACATATTGGTTAGTGTCCACATCTTTACAATCTTTTCATATGAAACTCATTTAAACTGCATTTAATATTAGCCTATCCCATAGTACTGTGTACATGTCTGTGTTGTGACTACTATGTGACCCTGTACCACAGCCACAGAAATTATTCAAACTCAAACACAACACATGTGGTGTTTTTTTTAATTCATACCTACTATCACCAATAAATTACATGAACAAATAAGGCCAGTAACCCCATCTACCAATATTTGTAACAAATATCAAATTCTTATTTTATGTAATAGTAAAGCTTTAACAACTTTGCCATGTTAGCCACAAAGAATATTTCTTCATTTATTTCTTTTAATGTAGTGGATGACCATATATGACTGTATGCAATTTACTATTATCAATAACTTGGGATTGCTGGTCATTCTTAAGTCTGTATCAAATGAATGATTGTGACAGTAAAAATAATCTTTTAACTCTTAGTCCATAAAAAAAATCTACCTTGCTATATATTTTTCAAAAGCTATATTTTGCCAATGTTGCAGTATCGATTCTACTAATGAACCTGTTAATGGACCTAAATATGGGCGGCTAGTAAACCATGAAAGAAAATTTCCAAATGCAAGAATGAAAAGGACAGCCATACCTGGCACTATTTGCTGTAAAAGACATTGACGTCAATGAGGAAATATTATATGATTATGGACCAGTCAAATTACCATGGGAGCATAAGGTAAGATAATGCTTATTTTCATAATAATGTTATAACAGCATATGCCTTATAAATATATTTATATACAATTTCCAGTTGAGAAGTTGGTGAAAGTCTGAAATAGGTAATATTTGTTCACATCATTCCTTTAACTGATTCCATTCGAAATTGCACATACACTTGCACATGTACTACCACAAACACAAGTACAGTAGGATTATCTGGTTTGCAAAGTCCATTGGTGTGATATTTTTTCTTCTGATCGTTGACTTGTCATGATGTGTTCAAGATTTGTATAATTATTCCTGTTTTCCCCATGAAAAAGAATATGGACTGAGTGAAATATTTCTAATTTTCTAAAATACATCCTGACCTTGCTCTTGCTACATGTATTTGTTAATTTTGCATGTGTATGGTATGGCAGTATGTCAGTAGATATATCCAGAAAAATATTTTTAATGGTTTGAAAATGCCTATTGTTTGGAATGTTGTTCGCTATTAGTTTGCCCATACTGAGTTTTGGACAGTCAAAACCGATATCTATCATTCAGCAAGATCAGCTAAAACAGGACAAACCTGGACTAAAATTCCTGGGAATAATGTACAACAATGTGACGACTGAGAACCATAATTATTTAGGTACTATTTATTATATATATATTCTGATTTTTCATTGCTAAACCAAAAAAAAATTTAAGTTGTCTTGGTGAAACAGTCATTAAAATCAATGTATTGGTTCATTTCAACTATGCATTTATTACCTTGAAGTGTTGAAAAAAAAAATCCAATAGCAAACCCGTAAAATTTATGAATTTCCCTACTTCAGTGCTAAAAATGGTTGAGCATGTGGGTGTGGTACACTGGCAAATGGCTGTGGATAATACAACCGAACATGATTCTGTCATTCGAGTCGTGTTTCAATAAGCTGACTTCAATTTCCATGATATAAAATATTACATTTAATTTGCTAAAATCATAACAAAGATCTGAGTATTCAAATCATATAACAAGAGGTCACAGTTCAAGTTGCATTTATGAATGAACAATGTGCCATACGATTTGAAGCATTAATTAATTAATTAGCTACATTTGATCCAAATATGAGTTTTCATTGGCCAGAGAAGTCAATTGTTAATGCCCGTTTACCCATGAGAGAGACCCCCCCCCAATCTTTAACATATTTTTAGCAAACAAGTTTTTTGGGCCACCATTCACTGAGCATGTACCTTTAATCTCTTTACAGTATTCAAAAAGAAACATGGATACAACTGATGCACAAAGGATAATCAGTATATCAGTTGAAAAAATTGCTTCAGATAGAAATCGGCTCTCATTCAGAAAACTGCGTATTGCCCCAAATATTCAAAAGATCCTGTTAGTATCTAATGTCATCAGCAAAGCTAAACTGGTTTTTTCAAGACAAATGATTATTGGGTTACAACAACAGCCCAGTTTGGAATTGGGATATCATGATTGCAAGCTAGAAACTATGTCAATATACAAGACTGAAGTGAATGTTACTGATAAGACACAGGAGTTGTTAAATCGTCATTCTAAGATCACAAAGTTGAGAAGTTGTATTCAGAAAGGGAGTATTAGGTCATGAATGGCAAAATTCTCCCCAGAGATGGTAATGGGACAAACATTTCAGTTTTTTTTTTAATTTACAACATGCTGTAATTTGGAGTGTATTTTAGTCCCCGTTCTAACGAAGTCCGTGCGTTCGTCCAGAGTCGTATCTCAGAATCCCTTGGACCGATTCCGTTCATTCTTTGCATGTGCCTAGTACTTTATGTGGCACATATGCACATGCAGTGGTTTAGTGATTCGATTCAAAATGGCCGACTGGCAGCCATCTTGTTTTTTGAAAATGTTGTATTTTTGACATGCTTTGTCAGTTTTCATTCAAATTTAGTACATAGATCATACATGTTAGGATACATGTCCCTGACCGTCTGTGAGTTCCTGAGTCTGTCCGTTCGTCCGTCCGTCCGTGCGTCAGTCAGTCTGTCCTGAGTCATATTTCAGAATCCTGTAGACCGATTCTGTTCATTCTTTGCATGTGCCTTGTGCCTTATGTGGGAGATACGCACATGCAGTGGTTTAGCGATTCGATTCAAAATGGCCAACTGGCAGCCATCTTGTTTTTTGAAAATGTTGTATTTTTGATATGCTTTGTCAGTTGCCATTCAAACTTGGTACATAGATTATACATGTTAGGTTACATGTCCATGCCGATTTTTTTCGTAATTGGATCTAAGATGGTCGGTATCTTTTTTTTTTTTTTATGCGGTATCTTGGACGTGCTCTGTCAGTTTTCATTCAAATTTGGCACATACATGTACTTTATACATGTTAGGATGCATGTCCATGACAATTTGTTTCAAAATCTGATTGACAGCCATCTGACTTTTTGGCCTTACTACTATTGATATTTCCACAATTTATGTACTATTTTCATTCATATTTGGCACATACATCATACATATCAGTGTGTTTCATAATCAGATCAAAGATGGCCGAATAATGGCTGTTTTTATTTTTGGCCATATTACTACTACACAGAACACGTGTTTTGATGTACCGTACTCGACCGGGTTAGCGCCCAGAGGCCTCAACTCAGAAAATCACGATTTTGTAGGGGTGGGCGCTTACCCGAGCACCCCCCTCGAAAAAGAGTGCAAATGAAAATTTTGATTCATCAAGTGACAGATTACGTCTTTGAGGGAAAATCAAATTACTAAATTAATTTGCGTCGTCATTGATTTTCACAATGAAGAAACAGAAATGATCACAAAAAATATGCACATTTTATTACAATATTAATTACGTACCACCATAATTTACGGAATTAAAAACATTTGAGTCTTTTGGAACACAGTCGAAGTCAAAATTGTCATATTATTTCCACTGACGAAGTTGTTGGATCGTACGCAAACTCTCGATGAAAATCACTTTCCGCCATGATGCAATTGCAGATTTGACCTACAGCAGCGTCGTTTGACCTAATGGGTCAAAGTTGGTTATTAACTAATCAGAATGCTGTGTTGTACTGACGCAAATTCCCGAAGACTTTCCGGTAACGCAATGCGGAAGTGAATAATCGATGTCGAAGTACGATCTGTTGGAATTGATTTCAACGAATAAACGACATGGTTTTTCCAAAAAACTAGTAACTAGCCATTTTTGAGAATTAGACTGAATATGGCATGAAATATGTATCGCATTTTACTTGTATTAACAGGTCATTGTCGAAGCGTAGTTTACGCACGGTTACCGTGTTCTACGCATCCACAACATGTTCACAGCGGTCGATGTCCACGCTGTATCATATAAAAACGATTACCAAGATTCGTTACGCAAGACCAAGTTTTAAATTAGTTGCATTTTGAAGGGGTGGGCGCTTTGCCGAATGTGACCCCAAATATAAAAATTGCGCAAAAGTGGGGGGTGGGCGCTTGCTCGGGCATAGGCGCTAATGCGGTCGAGTACGGTAAATAGACAATCTGTTGTATACGCCACTTGGAACTCAAGTTTCAAGGACACGCTCGCGACAACCCCTCTGCTTTAATATGATGAGCACAAAAAGAACTTTCAAAAATTTAATGGGGACTGTGTCATTTTCAATGACTTGTAAACAATGTACCGGTAGTAGGGCTTGTAGGGCTTTTGAAATATGTTATAGAAAAGCTGACCTAATTTTATCCCACGTGTCCATTAGTAAATTTTCGCAGCTGGTTACGTATTCAAAACAAGAAAAATTTTTGCATTATGCCTGTCACCTTTTTTGGGGAGAACAATGCCATTCCGGTTCCAGACCTTGGTCATGTATGGATAGATCTTGTGTGAACTTAATACATACATGTACATTGAACGTTTGCAAGTAATTTTGTTTCTCAGACTGGATTCAAAATGGCTGACTGGTGGTCATTTTGTTGTTAGTTTTGAATGTGGGGTGGGGTGGGGGTTGGGGGAATTTTGTTGTAATGAATGTGGTTTCAGAGCTGTATCTGACATTAATTGACCAGGATGGATCTGATTCAGAATGGTGGAATGCTGTTATAAAGTATGCCTCTGACATATATTGATTGATGGCAATCAAACTACTATTCCTATGTCATTTCTTTCATGCTCTGATTCAAAGTGGCTGACTAATTTCAGTTATGTTTACTGTTAAAATAAGGATGACTCTTGTCATATCATGAAATGACTTGTTTTGGTAAAAAATTGTTTACTGGTAGCCATTTTTTATGAATTCTTTACCAGATCGCTGACATGCTTGAATATGCTTCAAACATCACATAAGCATCAAACTTAATGTTGTACATTTCCATATATATGGAACTGAATCTCGCTCATACATGAACAGATTTTGTTTACTACATGGTATATGCATTTTTCACATATAATGGTATTTAAAACATTATGTTGAAAAAGTAACGTGAAATAGCTGTGCTATTTCCAATGACTTGATTTTCTTGTATGCTGTTGAGTGAGATTAAATATAAATATTTATTGCTCTAAAATCTTTGTCTTCTTCTATTTGTATTGCTTTTGTAGATATTAAACTTGCAACAAACACATGTCATACCAGCATGTACCAGGGTGTCACGTATTACCAGAACGCACATCATCTGATGAAATCAGTTGTCTGTTAGCCAAGTCTCAAGTACCAGGGTGCGACATATTACCAGACCACACGTCACCAGATGGAATCAGTTGTCAGTTAGCCAAGTCTCAAGTTCCAGAGTGTGACGTATTACCAGACTGCACATCACAGGACGGAATCAGTTGTCAGTTAGCCAAGTCTCAAGTACCATGGTTTGACATATTACCAGACCACACATCACCGGATGGAATCAGTTGTCAGGTAGCCAAGTCTCAGGTACTTGGGTCTGACACAATACCAGACCGCACATCACCGGATGGAATCAGTTGTCAGTTAGCCAAGTCTCATGTACCAGGGTGTGACATATTACCAGACCGCACATTAACGGATGAAATCAGTTGTCAGGTAGCCAAGCCTCAAATACCAAGGTGTGACATATTACCAGACTGCACATCACAGGACGGAATCAGTTGTCAGTTAGCCAAGTCTCAAGTACCAGGGTGTGACATATTACCAGACCACACATCACCTGATGGAATCAGTTGTCAGTTAACCAAGCCTCAAGTACCAAGGTGTGACATATTACCAGACTGCACGTCACAGGACGGAATCAGTTGTCAGTTAGCCAATTCTCAAGTATCAGGGTGTGACATATTACCAGACCACACATCACCAGATGGAATCAGTTGTCAGTTAGCCAAGTCTCATGTACCAGGGTGTGAGATATTATCAGACCACACATCACCGGATGGAATCAGTTGTCAGTTAGCCAAGTCTCAAGTACTAGGGTGTGACATATTACCAGATCGCACATCACCGGATGGAATCAGTTGTCAGTTAAGCAAGCCTCTAGTACCAGGGTGTGACATATTACCAGACGACACATCACCGGATGGAATCAGTTGTCAGGTAGCCAAGTCTCGGGTATTTGGGTCTGACACAATACCAGACCGCACATCACCGGATGGAATCAGTTGTCAATTAGCCAAGTCTCAGGTACCTGGTTCTGACATATTACCAGACTGCATTTCACCGGATGGAATCAGTTGTCAGTTAGCCAAGTCTCAAGTACCAGGATGTGATGTAATACCAACCACACAACACCTGATGGAATCACCACTCAGTCAATCCAGTGTCAAGTACCACAGTGTGACATATCGTCAGACCACACATCATCCGATGAAATTAGTAGCCCGTTAGCTGAGATTGTTACTGATCGTCACTTGAACGCTGCTCCATTAACAAATGTTTTTACGAACAATACTGACTCAGAATATGGCTGTACATGATTTGTGATGTTTCCATAATTCAGTTCGGATGAAATATCCTAAACAGGCTGGACAGGGAACATATTCAGTTGCAGCTATCTGATATGATGGTCTTTTAAAGGGAATTAAAAAACCCTTTCTAGCCTTGAGTACTTCCACATTATGTGCATGATTTCCTTTGTTTGTTAGCTTTTGCCACAGCAATTTTCTTTTAGCGCTTCTGTATTTGAAACTCAACACATGAGCTACATCTGGTTCTTCACTATGCTTGCTTTCAAAATGCCTAGGTAACTTTGCAACTGGCTTCATACAGTACACACAATACTGGTATTTGTCCCATTTCCTTTTTTCTTTGTGTTATTTGCTGTAAGAACCAACACAGATGAAGTTTCAGATACAGTTGCCTTATTTTTGAGAGGATGATGAAGTATCAGGTTTCAAAACAGCACATACATTACTTGAACATTTGTTTTCTTCAACATCTTTTCCAATGCTTAATGACTGAAATTGGGGTGTAATGTTAAACACCTCTGACTCACAATCCGACGATTCAGATGTAGAGGCTCCATGATCATCATAATCCTCACCATAACTTTTATTTCTAGACATTTCATTAAATAGCTTTCTTTGTGATGTGCAGTCTGGTAATATGTCACACCGTGGTACTTGAGACTTGGCTAACTGGCGACTGATTCCATCCGGTGATGTGTCGTCTGGTAATATGTCACGCCCACATTTCTGTGCATATTTGTTCAAGCACATGGTAGCACGTATTGGATTCTCTAAATCCTGGAGACAGGCAAACACATACAGATTGGTTTTCAGAACACCAACCGACTCTCTCTTATCCATAAGCAATGTGACTTGATTTTTCACATGGTGTGTCAGAATGACCGGAACATTTCTACCTCTTTTTCCTCTTATTTCAACTCGTTCAAACAACTGACATAGGGCTTTCTCCCAATCCGACAAATGACATGCTTCTTCCATGTTTGCTCCACGAGATTCCCTGAAATCTGTAATTGTTATACGTTCCATCTCGACACTTCTTTGACGATTGAAGATAATTAACTGTATGAGGGTGACTTCACTTAGCTTCTTCCATGACGTTTTACAGGTGTTTTCTTTAAGATTTTCATAATTGTGCTGCTTTTTTCAGATATTTGTTCATCCTTACAACATCTTCCACTAATGGTAGATCGTTTCGTTTGTTTCTCTTTTGTTCTAGCTTTGAGCTTAGTGCATGAGAACTAATTTTTTGAGCCCACTGCATCTCACACAACTTGAGGAACCTTGTATATGCTATTTCCATATTAGAATTTTCACTCTTTATGGCATCAGTTATACAGATTGCAGCACGCTTTTTCAAGGCATGTCCCAACATCAACGCTAGAGATAGTTTTCCAGCTTCATTTGTGCAGCTTCGATTACAGCATCAAATTTTGTAGGATGAATAAAATCCCCTAAACAAGAGTCTTCTTTACTCTGCTTCCTCAACTCTAAAAGTAGTCTTGCTAGTTCCCTCATCTTTTGTTTGACATACTGATGTCAGGTAGAGGCAGTACCAACTTTGATGTATTCTCTGTAGCCATATTCTACAATCAGATCATCATTTCCTGCTGTAATTGACACATCATCCTGAATCATTTGGGATAAAAAAATTTCAGCCATACCAGCATTTTTACTATGAGGTGACAACATTCCGGCAACTTGCTGTATACGATTATGAAATGCCTGCTGTGGTGCTTTTTGAAACATCCAGACTGTACATGATTTGTGATATTTCCATAATTCAGTTCGGATGAAATATCCCAAACAGGCTGGGCAGGGAACATATTTAGTTGCACCTATCTGATATGATGGTCTTTTAAAGGGAATTAGAAAACCCTTTCCTGCCTTGAGTACTTCAACATTATTTGCATGATTTCCTTTGTTAGCTTTTGCCACAGCAATTTTCTTTCAGCACTTCTGGATTTAAAACTCAACACATGAGCTACATCTGGTTCTTCACTATGCTTGAGAATCCAATACGTGCTACCATGTGCTTGAACAAATATGCACAGAAATGTGGTTTGACTTGCCCTGAATGTTTCAACTCAACCAATCTTAAGAAAGCAAATTGCAACTATGTCTCAACTTTTCAACTTGAAAGACAATGGACAGGAAATTTTGGCTGGTTTTTTGGGTCATTACATCAGAGTTCATAGGAAGTTTTATAGGCTCCCACAAGACACCCTGCAGATCGCTAAAGTCAGCAGAATTATACTTGCTTGTGAAAGAGGATCTGTGGAAAAGTACAAGAACAAATCACTTGATGACATAGAGATTGACTTGAATGGTAAGTATGGATTTACTTTAACGTACATGTATGCCAGAATATTTTCAATGAATGTGGTGATGGTATGTTCTTTTTTACCGCCCTATATTCGTGAAAGTAATTTCTGATTGGATGAAGTCATTTCGAAATTGTATTTATGCCAAAGCCACAGTTCCTGTGGTTGGCAAAATGGTTTTCAACTGCAGTTTTGAAATTTTTAAATGTTATTCTAAAATTGTTAACTTTATCGTAAATCACATTTATGCCTAAACAAAAATGGATGTTCTTACATCAAAAAAAAAATTAATTTCTCATTACTATTGTATGCTTCATCAATATGTGTGTTTATTTCAGAGGTTTCGGATGATGAAGAATCAGTGCTGATTGATATCAAGACTCCTGAAGGTATGTGAGAGTTATAATACTGGAAAATCAAGAATTTATGGATGGATTGACGATTAGAAACAAGGTGGCTGAATGTCAATCATTTCAGTGTTAAAAAAATCATAATCAAGCATCAGCTTCTGGATCCATATCTCTGACATGTTTATGTTCCAACTATATTACTATAAACAAAACTATACATCTTAAGTTTGATAACTAACTGGAACTGTGCCATGCATGGCTTGTTTTTTATAAAGGGGAAATAAAATCCAACTATGAAACTATTACATTACGTTATTCTTCATGAACAGCGTCTGTGTTTGCACACACTGTCACAGATCAGTACATTTCCGAATCTTTATTACTTTCATTATACCTGGTATTTTTTCAGCACCTACTGAGAAAACAGCAGATTCAGCTGTATGTAAGATAGAACCGTATTTGATACTAGAATCCAGTTTTAGGAATCTCAAGAATGGGAATGAACTTTCTGATGATATTGTCAATTCTGCTGTCTATCCTGCCACTCAAAAAAGAGAGGTAACTTAAAGTTATATTAATTTAAAGTTATATTAATTACTTCACTGAGTCTGTGTCACATGTACATCATTGTAATTAGATAAGAAATAATTTGTGTACACTATAGCATGCTGTACAGTTATCATGTGCTAGATAATATAATTAAAAAATAGAAATGATAATATTATAAAAGCTAAATTAAATCTTGTTTAAATTGTTAATACAATAGGGGACATTATACTATATAGTTTTTTATGAATTGCAGGATTCATTTTTCTTCTTTCTTTTTCATTTACATTTTACTTGATTCTTCCTTTTAGTTCAGCATGAGCTTGCTTATCCTAAAAGAAGGGCATCTGGCAAAAGTGATGCTTTTTTCACTCAGACTTCATCTAGTGTAAAGAAAAAAAGCAGACAGATGCCTCAAGGTATGGAACTGTTTCAGTATGTAGCTGCCAAAATTTCAATGTGTATTGCACCTCATAGACTATGACTTTATGATGTCTATTTAAACAATAATGAACGACCCGCCAACCTATAATGGACGAAAGCTCACTCCATTATGAGTTGACAAAGAATTTATTATTGTTATTTTTTGAAGCATTTTCAATATCAGTGGATTTGCTGCCACTAAAAAATGGAAAATTTCGAGAAAAATCCACAGTGAACAGAACTGTTTCGCAGTCACTGGCCTGTAAATCTGAATAATTTAAAATGTCTTTCTGAAAATTGTATTCACAATCTCATATGGCAAACTAAGAAAGAAACTAGTTTTTATCCATCAAATATTCTTGTAATTAAATAATTCACAGTGTGGTGTGGTGCATTGTAGTGGTCGCCCGAGTGAACGGCACACAGTGACTAGTACTTTTGGTGTCCGTCACGACCTTGCACTATGCTATGCTAGACCGCCGCCTATGGACTGACGGAATTGACTGTGCGTAGGAGTGTGTACCATGGGTACATGTACGTTGTCGTATTGTTACCCAATCCAGCAAGTGTTTTCAAACCATTGAGGTGGATTTTATTGGCGACAGTCCTGTAATAGCTATTTTCAAATGCTACGAGAGGCCCATGATTTGATGAATACTTCAAGCCAAACGAATGCGTAGCGAGTGAGTGAACATGGCTGGAAAGCTAGTGGGTGTTAGCCATCCTACAAACAGTGATTTTAATCTTGCTGTATAAATAACAAGTCATTGTTAACGACACAGTCCCCGTCCAAAATTTTGTGATTTGACATATCAATTTGATGCTGATGAAGTCATTGAGATTAGATTGAAACCATTAATAGGAGATGGATTTGTAAAAAAAATATGATTTATTGCTTTTACATGAGACTTGGACAATCATATTGAATCAAATTACAAAAATAATGTCCGTGTTGATGTATCTCTTGGTATACTATCTCTGTACAAACTTTAAACAGAGACATTCATTGCATTCAAGATAAAGTAGCATGAGTACCATGAAAAACAAGATGGCCGCCATATTTGTTCGAATCACGATAAAAAAATGACGTGCAACTACAAACCAATATGTATGATCATCATACCAACTTTGATCCAAATCGGTCCAGTCATCTCCGAGAAACTGCTGCAGACACGTTTAGGTATCAGAAATAGCAAATTTTACATCCAAAATGGCCACAAGTCGCCCATTTTTGCTCCGATAATAAAGTAACTTGACGCGTTTATGTAAGATATTATGTCTTCATGTAAAGTTTGAATGAAATCAGTCAATTGGTGTTTGAGATATAGCTCCGTACGTACATAAATAGGAATGGACGGACGGACGGACGGACGGATGGAACTAACCCAAAATGATAGTCCCCGTTTTCGGACTTCGTTCGAACGGGGACTAAAAAAAAGACACCTGACAACAATCTTGTTTCACAAATAAGTGTAGTACTACTATTCATTTTTCTGTACTCACACTCTGTAAACATAGCAGCATCTGCTTGGTTGAATCACCCCGGGTTAACCTTAGTTCATTGACACGATTAGGGACATGACAGCGGCATCAGTCGTAGAATCTAGAAGCATGCCTACTAGATGAAATGCTTCAGCCGAGCGTGCTTTAACGTAGAGAGCTAACGAGGATGCTTGCAATTTCTCTTCTTAAATAGTTTCTCCTTTATTCGTTTTCGAAAACTACATTGTAATCAAATCCATGGTACAGGGATCAATAATGGGATACATTATTGCAAATAATCTGCTGCATTGACATCATAAAATCCACTGATATTGATAATGCTATAATATAATTAAATATAAGGTTTACTTTAAAATTGCATTACATCATTTATTACATATCCATGTTGATTTGTTTTTGTTATGTTTGACTGACTGGTGGTCATTTACAAAACCATAAAAAATCAACATATGAAAATGTCATTTAATTTGAAATTACTCATAGGATATTACTTATACACCTTGTTTTGATTTTGAGTGATGGCAATTTTTCAACTATTATTTCAAACAACTTCTTTTTGAAAATCTAAACAATTTTGCAGCAACAGATTTTGATTTGCGGCTGTCTATTTACCTTGTTACTTTGTAACAGTAGATTTACTTGATATTTTCTTTTTGTGTTAGGTGCAGAATATAAGATATGGAGTGTTGAAGAACAGATGGCTGTTAAAAATTATTTTTCGCAAGATATTAGACTTCTACACATGTCTGGAAAGGCTGCTTGCAGTAGTTGTTTACAACAGAATCCAGTTTTGTGCCATAGGTCCTGGAAAAATGTAAAAGATTGTGTTCGTAATTTGATTACGGTACATAAGAGGCGGAAGGATAAATGAATTCTGTTATTTTTGCTGCCAGATGTTATATAATAATGTGGTATACATCAAACTGTAAAAGAACTGCTAACGAGCCGCCAGTTCATATTTGCTACCACACCTGATTCTACATCTCACCTCATCAGGTGCTCGGCTATGGTAGTATTAAACTCTTTTTATAGAAAGGGAATCGTTCCAGCAGGATTATGATTTAAAGTATAGATACAGGTTCTTGGGCACTTGGGAGTGAATTTTTTTTTTTTTTGCTTTTTTTATCCAAAGTCTTGGCTATAGATTGTTAAAATTTCGCAGTATTGTGAATAGTGGAACATACTCAAAAGACGATTTTAAATTATAGAAAACAGGTACAAACATTTTCTTTTTTGAATGTTTAGCAAGATTTAGCAAGGCTGTACATAAATAATCAAAAAGAAACATGGTGAACAAAGTAATGACGGGATCTCCATATTATGCACTGTATTTAACTTTTTTCAAAACAATAATAGGTTGTTGTCAAAATAGTGTGAGAATTTCAAGACAAACTAACATAAACTGTGGGAGCTAATTAATTTCCAATCTCTGTGACTAACCAGAAAACACGAACAGAGATAATGCCTGTTTTATGAAAGTGACGACGTTAATCGTCTACAAAAATGGCTATTGCATCACAACGACATGCCAAAATCCATCATACATCGATGCTTGCTGATGTTCAATTGTCAGATAAAAAATAAAATAAAAATATTTACAATTCAAGGGAAACGGACGTAAAATTTTCTGCAGAGTCAACACCTTGCGCGAAAACTGTCACGGTGTCGTGTTATCATTTCCACTGAGTGAGGGGCACAATGGATCACGTAAAGCTGATGAGATATTCTTACAGTTATATAAACATTGCGGATTGAGTCTAAATTTACTTTCCCTCAAACCTTAAAAAAATACATTGTATGACTCAGTTTTTCGTGATCTCCAGTGAAATGGACCATGCGAAGTTAGACGACCAGTTTGAAATGGGCCGTAATATTTTGCTACACAACGGCTATTTGCAGTTTTTACTACTCAATCAGTCAACTGCCTGTGAGAAAAAATCTAAATGGGAGGGAAAATATTGTAAATCGAGACAGGTTTCATTCAACTAAAGATGAGATGGGTCGATAAAAATTAAACGAACCCTGACCTCTGGAAGTACCCGATTTATAGAGTGCCTTAGTACCAGAGGTTGCAGAGCATACATACAATGTACTTTTCAACATCGCTACAGGTGCATGCTAGCTGACAAGGGGTTTCCGATTGAGGTAACCAAGATGGCATCACAGAGTGCTTCATTTTTCCGTGGTGCTTAAAAACAGAATCTTGTTGGCAATTTTTCTGTAATTTCCAGGGTATTTTTTTATTTTTAATTAACCAAGCATTTTACGAGCATGCCATTGACAAGTTATCGATACAGCTCAGCAATGGTGTTTATCCATTGCATTGCAATGCTATCAGCAGGGTGATCTCTACAGCAAAACGAAAAATGTTTACATTGTATACTTCAGTTTTAAAATACCATGGGAGAAAAAAAATGTGTGAAAACAAAAATATTTAGTAATATAACAATATGCCAGGCTAGAAGTTGTTGACATGTTGCGAGATAAGGGTGAAACTGTTTACTTATCATTTACAACTGTAAGCAACGTAAACAAACTTCGGGACTTTTAATCACATACGTGTGCCTCGGTTCCCTCTATTTTAAAATCGTTTTTTTGAGTGTTTCAGCATTGACAATGCTCCAAAATTTTAACATTATCTAGCCAAGACTGTCTGGGTAAGAAAAAGCAAAAAAGAAATAATTCACTCAAAGTGCCCACGAACATGCATCTATACCTTAAGGCCACTTCATTGTTATTGCAATGAATCTCACACTGTCAGATATTGTGGTCAAATCTATGCAGGTTGTTGTAACCTTTGCAGTTGGGTCATACCTTCATTAATTTCTGATAACTGGTACTATAGAAACAGTGACAGGTTCTTAAAGCGACAATAGATTTTGAAAATTTTTGTTTAAATATACCTACATAAAGATTACCAAAATACTGTTTTAGACATAATTGCGTGGAGATTGGTCAGCCTTTCAAGCTGGGAACGTATTTGACCCAGGGCCCTCAGTAAGTTATCATGTACTGTAATTTTTCATCAAAACTGGAATTCAATAGATGGAGACCATGACGCAACCGTGCCCCCCCCTTATTTCACTGACAATGATTTAATGTACAATGTCCGTTTATGCTATGCTTTCAGTGTCTGCAGGAAATGTTTTATTAAAATAAAAATATCGATAGTTGCAGCTATTGTCGTTTTAACTACAGTGGTCACAAAAAAATTATGTCTTTATACTGAACTGAATGTGTGATCAGGTGAAACAAACCTATCTCTGCTACTCAGTAATACTACATGTGCACTTGTCCTACATTCTAAAAAAACATGTTACACTGATTGGTCTTATGGTAATCATGTCAATCAAAATCATGCTTTGCTCCAAAAGCCAATAGCAAGTTTGAGATATTCTGTGTACATCATTTGTTACTTAGGATGAATTATAAAAACATAATTGGATTCTAGAAATGTAAATGTTATTGAATTGAGCTCAATCTGAAATAAGTGGCTGAATTCATGGCTTCATTAATGGAGTTCCTGTGTTCTTTGTTATGATTAATTAATATTTTCATGTATTTCTACCTCCATATATTTTGTTTTTCATCAAATAAATCCTAAAGCAAGGTGGTCGTTGCACCATGGCCTGGTTGATAATGGACTTGTACCAATGCACACAATGCGTGTGAAATACATTGTTTACGTGTAATTCAAACACCCGCTGCGCCGACCACCACCCTTTAAGTTTATGGGCATAAGCATTTAGATCATTTACAATGATCATTTTGTGCATTTGATCTTAGGTGTACTTGAGTTCCAAACAGGTTTATTCCTTCCACTACCATAGTTATCTGTGGTCATCCACAACATGGTCTTGTTTAAATGTTGGAGTACCGTATGCTCTATCTCACCTAAATTTGGGATGGAAAATTACCACCTTTTCATGCTGGAAGTTTGAAAATAAGAATAAACATTTTGTTTGATATTGCATTCCAACAGAAACAAAAATATACTAAAAATATTTACAAATTTTCTATACATAATGCCACATGTGGCTGAGAAAAAACACAACTATGGAAAACTCCCTGCCTATACTATTAACAAGTACACTTTGATCTCTGCTCATTTCTCATTATAATGTAAGAAAGGAATATGTATTCCTTCAAACTATTGCAAATAAAGTTGGTTAGTAGAAAATAGCGTGATGATATTCTGTGTGAAAGTTGTATCAACCAGATTCCAACCCCATTCTATTTTATCGAATTCAAAATTTGGAAACAATGCTAGATAAATACTGATACGAGTTCATTGCTCTGAGAATTACAGTTGCAGTTTATGCAACTATCAGTGTTGTCCCCTACTGGAGATGTACATTGCCATTTTGTACAAAAAAAGTTAAAAAGAAATGCTTGCTTCCCTAATAAAATTGTGCAGAACGAGAGGGGAGCAGCTACCTTCCCTACCCAATTTTCAGCAAGACTAAGTTATTGGACGATGTTGTAAATACAAAAATATCCACACCTATTTTTATTTATACATTTAATTACTTAACATCCATTGGAATGGATGATAATGGATAAATGAAAAGTGACATGACAAAGAAAAAAAAATTAAAAATTTAGGAAGTGTTGCTGTCTAAATTCAAAACAGATTTACAAATATTAAACTAAAGGTATTCACAGAGATTTATTGCTCAAGCAAATTTGTGAATATTTTGTATACATAAATGGAATGTTTTTGTGCTGGGCATAGACAGGGCAAGGCATCACAAATTGTTTTTCATTTTTTCGATCTGATTTTTGTTACAGAGAAGACATACCTCGCATTTGCTGGTAACTGAGTGTACGAGTTTCAATTCTCTATAACAATTATACTGCCATTTGTGAATTGCACTTATATGTGTGAATGCTATGCTATTGTTCATATCAGTTCGAGGACATGTGAAGTGACACTTTGCACATGTGGGAGTGACACCCCCGAGATTTTCCACGTCCTCTGAAAAAAAATCGCGTCCTCAGAAAGGAGGTCCTCAGTATGATAGTCAAAGGCAGGTCCTTGAAGAAATGGTCTGATTGCTAAACTCTACTAACCCATGTATACCTACAATAATATTAAATTATGTAATTAAATATCAAGCCTGTAAACCCACTAGAAAGTGACGTCCTCGGAGACTGGTCTAGAAACCGAGTCCTCTGAGCATATAGTAATGCGAGTATGTGTGTGTGTGTGTGTGTGTGTGTGTGTGTGTGTGTGTGTGTGTGTGTGTGTGTGTGTGTGTGTGTGTGTGTGTGTGTGTGTGTGTGTGTGTGTGTGTGTGTACTCGCATTACTATATGCTTCGAGGACGTTGATAGGTTATTTGACCTGCCTCCGAGGACGTCTCAATGCTAGCGAGGACATTTTCAGGGTCCTCGGATTAAAGTGCTATAGAATGGCTTCAAATGACCTATTAACCACGTGACACCATTCTGAGACACGTCCTCGAAGAACGCGTAAAGTGTGAAAAATTTACACATTTTCGTTGGAGGCCCATTTCAGCCTCGGGCGCCCCCAATTTGACAGATACACACATTTCAAAGATACACGCAATTCAACAGTTATAACGCGTCTCACTGGTTAGTGCGCCACCTTTTAATGGCATATAGCAAAGGTATTACCACAATTCTAGTTTTAAGTGAGATCCGAGGACCCCGGGGGACATGAGAGGCCTCATTGTTGTCCAAAACATGATACACAATGTGTTAAGGTAGCGAGAAGGGTTTGATGACGTTTCTGATTAAAGCATTCTCTGTCTATTATCTCATTCAGAACCGTAATTTAGCTTATATATTTCAAAAGCCTAAGTATAGAGGGACACGTTGGCACAATCTGGAGAGTCAATGTTTACATAATTACTACGTGACCGCAAAAATGGCAAAACTTTTTGTAAAAATGACCAAGTCTGCGATTGCGAGAGTACAATGAGGGAATTTCCGGGTGAAATTTGGGCAAGGCATTGTCTGTAATCAAGTCTATTGAAATGCGTCTTCCATAGTCAAAAGACCTATTCTTCCGATTTCTACGCAGGTTTGTTTTTGGTCCCCTAATTACTCCACACTTGGCACCTTTAACATACTATTATTCTGTGACAAAGCATTTTCCTAAAAAACCCAGAAATATTTCGCACACCATCATTATCTTTTGAATGCTAACTGCGAGTTTGAATGTCCTAGTCCGAAGGCACTTGATTTGGCGGTGGTCCCAATAAGTCGTACTCAATCAAAACTTCAACTCAAGAAAAACGCGAAAAACAGTTTTCGATAATAAAACATTGGAAATTTGCTGCGTTATTATAAATATGCACTAAAATGGCCAAACACATTAACCACTGATATCATAGAACTCATAAAGAGTGTCAGATATAATGAATAATTTCAAGCGTGAAAAATGAAGAAAATTGCTGGCATTTGAGTTCGTACTTCAGGAACGTTCGGGCACGGTTACTAAAAAAGTAACCGTGGTTCGGGTTTTCATTGTTATGCAAACGAACAACGAGGGATAATCCTCTGACAAACATTACTGTCCCACTGTACACGCTGACAGTTTACAAACAAGCTAATCCTTCAAGTGTCTCTGATAAGAAATCTAACAGAACGGGTTTCATGGTGAAAAAAAAAATTGCTGTGTCAGAGTGTGACGCTGAGTGGCAGATTTTGTTTGCCTCGTCTGTCAACGCTTTTTTTTCCTCGCCATTGCGTTAGAAAAAATGGTATTAGTAAAATAGAATATTGACTTGGAAAATAAAACTATTTAAACGAAACTTCCGTTTTCCAATCACTTTTTTGTCTCGCTTTTGCTACCGCTTGCTGAATTCGACCGAACAATTTCCGCTTTTTTTCGACCGCGCAATTCCCGAAATATCATTCGGACTAACAAAAAAATTCCGAGGTTCACATTGCCTTATCATTGTTTTTCTGTTTTCTATATATGTTGAACAGCTGACACAAGTTCAAATACTTTTTGTTTTAACTATATATAATTATATGCACGCAACCTGACCCTTTGACCTAGATTTGGCTTGGACTGAATATTTTATTTTAAACAATATTCTGACGTGAAATACAAAATGTATTTCGACACAAGTACGACATGGTTGTCTGGGTTTTCTTTCCTGATTATTGAGTCTTCGCAATGTGTTTTGTATAAGTATTGTTGTTTTCCTCCGAGGCGAAGACAAGCTGAAAGACCATGAAGCTAAATGGCAGTTCCATTCTGAGTGAAAGAAAATATTTTCTAAGCCTAAAATAAAACCTAATATTACACCTCTTTGTGTATTTGTTAATATTTATTAGTATTTGTTTGGAATATCGTTGGTTTCTTCATACTGAGTTTAGGACGGGCGTCGATCAACACAATGCTGACAATGGACGTTAGATAAACACGCACTGTTTACGATAGGAAGCTTACACCTGTTATATCAGAATCCTTAACAGGATGTTTACCCGAATATTGTGCAAATTTGGACAAATTATATATTTATCACTCACTCAAAAATACGATACACTTGTCTGGAAGTGGTGAATTTTGAGATACAAATATGGCATTAAATCCATCGAATTTAGGGAAACCATGTTCGATCATGGTGTATATAAATTTTGAATTTTGAGATAATTCACTGGAACGATGCCTGATAATGTATTTAAACGATGTCGGGCCGGTTGTACATGAATCCAAATTAAATATACAAAAATGGACCAAGCAGTCCCTCAAGCTGGAAGACTTGAACTATCACTGAAACTTAGGGATACAATTTCATTGACGCCAAGTAACATAGTTTCAGGCCTGGCCAGTATTTTGTCGTAAATTAGATCAAGACTGTAGAACTTTATTCTGAAGACTACATATATATATATATTTGGCATGAATGGAATACAGTTTCTTCACGTGCATCGGCCAGGGATCAATCGCTGCGAACACGACCAAGTACATACTTGTGTATTTGTCTGCTGTCCAAGACAAGTCATTTTACAAGGACAATCACGAGGCGTGTTTCTACGGGAAAGGTGACTCAAAACGCTGACGAGATTGATTAAAATGAATTGTAATGAAAGTATAATATGTTTCCCCACCATGGGTGGCTAGGCCGCGGGTACACGGTGTCATGCGACACCTGCTCACGAATTATGCCGGCTATTTGCTACCCAGTTTAGTTTTCCAGCAACCTTTCCCAAACTGAGGGACAGCTGCTACAAAATAGGCAAAATATTAAAAGATAAAATTGCATGTCATGTTTGAAATGTGCATTGATATATAACATGTTACACTCAGTGGGTGTGCTACAGATTCCGATCAATATTACAATATATTTTATTTTCTATATTCAGATTCATAGATTCAAATATAGCCAATCACGTTATCTCACTGCGCGAAGCGGTGAATAAACTGAAATTACAGTAACAAAACTCCCAACACAGCCGCCATGGCACAAATAACCTTTAAATCCACCAGGCTATAATGTGACTGATATTTGTTTAAATGGATAACTCTATTGAACATGGTCGAGAATAAAAAGGTCTGTCTGATCACTGTGGTCTGATGCACTGCGTGTTTTATAATAATTTAGACACGTAAAAAGCAACGTGTGCAATTTGAATAGGATTAATTGGTTTTGTCTTAATTAGTTATTTTGTAATATATTTGCCGTATTTTAAGAACATCCGCTCAACTGCTGAAGCAGGCGATGTAGTGCCGTGGTCGTTGATAATGTTTAACTGAAGTGTAGCCGAGTTCTTTCCTTTTTTGTTCTTTCTTTTGAATATTAGAATTGGGCACGTAACAACTCTATCTTATTCATCAATTTTTTATCCCGTTGAACATGCCGTTTTATAACTACAAATATTTCGATTTTGATAGTAGGCATAATCTCTGCTGCCGACTGTCATTACATTTGTTAGAAAGTATTAGAACATGTAACCACAGTGTGTACTCAAAAAGCATCGAAAATCAAAAATGCTATTGACATGTCAGACAGTCCGCTAATAATAACCTATACTTAAAGTTCAAATTGTTGAGCCCCATGAATTGTATGCTAGTACTCCGAATGGGATATCACTGTACGCAAGGTAGTAGGACATGTGTGAAGCTAAATAACACATTGTAATAAACAGAACAAAATCCCGATATTGAATTTTGTTTTGTTCTAATAACTCATGTGCGCATTCACATTGTGATTTATTTTGGTTTGAACAATACGAAGTGCGATGTCTGCCCATACTGGGAGTACACGTTAGATAAAAACAGATCTATTCTAAAAACACTCAATAATAGACAACCCTGCAAAAAATTTAGAATCAAGTGCGACAATATCAAAATATGTCGTATTAATAAACGTCTTAACAACTTAAACTTAAAAATACTCGAAAATATAATGTATGTCCATTGAACAATTTAACAAAAATAATCTTGCAAATTTTTGACAACTTGAACATGCATTATTTCACACGAAAATAAACAATCACGCTGATATTTTGATAGTGATTTCAGAGTTTTCCTTGCCAAGAATCTTTTTTACAGTATTGACCTTTATGATGCGCTGTGTTAGTTACTTTATAGAAACGTTTTTGTGTGAAAGAATTCTGCCCACACTGTCGGAAATAGGACCAAGGTTAACGGTGCTATATGCCTATCAAGACTACTTTAGTAAATGCCGTATAAATATCCACTGCAATTGATTTCATGAAGAAACATAAACCTCGTTGAAACAGTTTGTACTTTTTTATCGTACATGATTTGTCGAACTGTCAAACGCCATATGCTTTTCCAAGACCAATTTAAGGAATAATAAATGTGGCTGTCTCTACCACCACCGCCACCACAAACAACGCCAAAATCATAAAATCGATAAAGACTAAAATTGCATGGAGTATGTTGCATGAGCGAAGTTGTTTTACTTATATATTTTATTAAGTATAGACATTAACTTATTTTCTCTTGCATCGTCTGTAGGATTTGTCATTTGGTGAAGCTTCGTACACATGCGTCAAAGATTCTTTTTCGGCGGATATCAGTATTTTGCTATCAGTTAATACGTGATAGTTAATTCAATTTTGGGGAAGCAGAGTATATGTTATGTAACAGGCACGGTTACAATCGTATTAGTATTTATAAATATCGCTATGTCGGTGTTTCCCGTAAACAAACATGTTTAATCCAAATAACTGGGACATAAATTCAATGTGATCAGGAAAAATGAAAACAGAGGTATAAACAAGAGTACCAATGCACAAGTTTTAATGAGCATACATTTAGAAATATCTAACACGGATACTCTATACTATTTGAGTACGTTTTTTTCAGTTACTTGGCAAGTAATTCTCAACCTAAATCAGGTCATATAGCAAAATATGTATGAATCATACACTTGCAATTAGTTCATAAACGGTTTTGATAATACACAAAAAAGAAACGTCCTCGGAGACAGGTTCTAAAAAACAGTTCTCAGATCATATAGCAAAATAAGTATGAATCATACACTTGCAATGAATTTGTACACGGTTTTTATAATACATAGAAAAGAAACGTCCTCGGAGACAGGTTCTAGAAACAGTCCTCGGATCATATAGCAAAATAAGTATGAATCATACACTTGCAATTAATTTGTATACCGTTTTTATAATACATAGAAAAGAAACGTCCTCGGAGACAGGTTCTAGAAACAGTTCTCGGATCATATAGCAAAATAAGTATGAATCATACACTTGCAATTAATTTGTATACGGTTTTTATAATACATAGAAAAGAAACGTCCTCGGAGACAGGTTCTAGAAACAGTCCTCGGATCATATAGCAAAATAAGTATGAATCATACACTTGCAATTAATTTGTATACGGTTTTTATAATACACAGAAAAGAAACGTCCTCGGAGACAGGTTCTAGGAACAGTCCTCAGATCATATAGCAAAATAAGTATGAATCATACACTTGCAATTAATTTGTAGACGGTTTTTATAACATATAAAAAAGAAACGTCCTCGGAGACAGGTTCTAGAAACAGTCCTCAGATCATATAGCAAAATAAGTATGAATCATACACTTGCAATTAATTTGTATACGGTTTTTATAATACACAGAAAAGAAACGTCCTCGGAGACAGGTTCTAGAAACAGTCCTCAGATCATATAGCAAAATAAGTATGAATCATACTCTTGCAATTAATTTGTATACGGTTTTTATAATACACAGAAAAGAAACGTCCTCGGAGACAGGTTCTAGAAACAGTCCTCAGATCATATAGCAAAATAAGTATGAATCATACACTTGCAATTAATTTGAACACGGTTTTTATAATACATAGAAAAGAAACGTCCTCGGAGACAGGTTCTAGAAACAGTCCTCGGATCATATAGCAAAATAAGTATGAATCATACACTTGCAATTAATTTGTAGACGGTTTTTATAACATATAGAAAAGAAACGTCCTCGGAGACAGGTTCTAGAAACAGTCCTCAGATGATATAGCAAAATAAGTATGAATCATACACTTGCAATTAATTTGAACACGGTTTTTATAATACATAGAAAAGAAACGTCCTCGGAGACAGGTTCTAGAAACAGTCCTCGGATCATATAGCAAAATAAGTATGAATCATACACTTGCAATTAATTTGTATACGGTTTTTATCATACACAGAAAAGAAACGTCCTCGGAGACAGGTTCTAGAAACAGTCCTCAGATCATATAGCAAAATAAGTATGAATCATACTCTTGCAATTAATTTGTATACGGTTTTTATAATACACAGAAAAGAAACGTCCTTGGAGACAGGTTCTAGAAACAGTCCTCGGATCATATAGCAAAATAAGTATGAATCATACACTTGCAATTAATTTGTATACGGTTTTTATAATACACAGAAAAGAAACGTCCTCGGAGACAGGTTCTAGAAACAGTCCTCAGATCATATAGCAAAATAAGTATGAACCATACACTTGCAATTAATTTGTATAGGGTTTTGATAATACATAGAAAAGAAACGTCCTCGGAGACAGGTTCTAGAAACAGTCCTCAGATCATATAGCAAAATAAGTAAGAATCATACACTTGCAATATATTTGTATACGGTTTTTATAATACACAAAAAAGAAAACGTCCTCGGAGACAGGTTCCAAAACAGTCCTCAGATCATATAGCAAAATGAGTATGAATCATGTATTTTAAATTAGTTTCGATAATAATACACAGGAAAGAAACGTTCTTGAAAACTGGGTCAGACCCTCCTAGGGACATTTTCTGGCCATAAGTAATTTGGAGCTACTCCATTTAGTCAGTTATTAAAAATGCGATATCTTATTTCGCCTTCCTCAAGGATTGGACGTTTGTTCATTTACCTGTCAAAACTAAAATCTTTCTTTGTGAATGAAGTATTTCTAATGAGTACATTGGCATCATGGTATTGTATTACCATACTTCACATTTGTTTAGTTTGTACTGTGTCTGAATGTGGCGCTGTCTGAACGCGTTTTTTAGTAAACATGTTACAAAAGTATGTCGTGCGTCCAACTTTCATGAATTCGGCTGTAAGACGTAGCACTCACGTTAAATGCAAAGAATTGCGCAAGCGAGGACTTTAATGTTTTCCGAGGAATTATTTTTTTTGCGGGTAAAATGGTGCTCAGACCGCGAAAGCGAGAATATTGGGGAACACATGGTTCCAGTACTTGTCTTTCAATGTAAAATGGAAAACGTTTGTGAAAGCGAAGAAATGTTACTACTCGCGTGGACGTGCGCATAATATGGGCATGGAGAAAAGGCCAACAATTTAAGCATGGCGGGCACTCGAAGCACACGACGGTCACATCGACTGCTCTCTTCTAAAGAAGATCAAATAAAAGTGGCAGAACATTATATAGCCAAACAAACTGACCAGCCAGGATTTTATGAGACGATTGTGCTATGGAAAGGTATGACGTTCCACTGTTCACTTTACTGTTTCTATTTGTTGTCTGTCTTCAGCGACAATGTGCTAAATGCTGGGACCAAGCGCGTAGGTGTTACCATATCGAATACTAGTAATCTAAACAGAACACTTTTATAGTAGAATGCACTTACTGTAAAATAATTTCAAACTGAGTGACAATATTTTTTTTATCTAATTATTTTTTTATTTTGTACGCGTTCTCGTTGTTTTGTTTTTGTATTTCGGCAGTACGCATTAATATCTGGCGGCAATGAAAGTGCATGCTAAAAAAAAAATAACTGTGATTTATTGTTTAGACACAAAAATGAGATTAGCCGTAAGAACACTGATATTACACCAGTTTCCAAATACAAAATTCTATAATAAAACTTAGGGAGTCTTTGGTCTTAAGAGCTTAGGGGGTCCCAATAAAAATGGCAGTTTTGTTCTGATCGGCCGTGAATTTTTGATATGCTGTGAATGGAGTTATTCAGGAAGGTAATAATGTAAAGAATTAACAAATTTGTTGTGCTCAGTTCGGCGCGATTAATAATATGCAATCAATTTCCTGTCAGTTGACAACACATTATATTCTAAACCAAAGACTGACAGCACGTTTTTCGAAGACACTGTGCCGTTCAAACCATGGCAGTGGAATCGAAATTTACTTCAGTCTGCGTTAGATTTGTGCATTCAGATCTCAGTATATTGAAAAAGACGTTTGTTTATAGTTTTTAGCGATAATCAGCAAGTATTTCAGCTGTTCGTTGTACGATTCTTTGATGTCCCTCAGATGAGAATATATTTAATCTGACTGTTTGCCGTTTACCACGGTGCTCAATGTCCTAAATAACTGAACGGCCACATCACTGCTTCATGTTAACTTGTATTTCGAAATATATCCAAGTCACAAGTGTAATGACTAGTTTATCATTTATGGTTTATTTTATTCCAGGTAGAGGTGTTTTTGCTGGAAAGCAATTCAAGAAAAGAGATTTCTTATTGCAATACGATGGTGAACTTATTAGTGGGTCGGAGGGAGAGATTCGTGAAGAGTCTTCTGATGGCAGTGTATTCCGTTACTTTTTTTAAATTCAAGGATAAGACATATTGGTTAGTGTCCACATCTTTACAATCTTTTCATATGAAACTCATTTAAACTGCATTTAATATTAGCCTATCCCATAGTACTGTGTACATGTCTGTGTTGTGACTACTATGTGACCCTGTACCACAGCCACAGAAATTATTCAAACTCAAACACAACACATGTGGTGTTTTTTTTAATTCATACCTACTATCACCAATAAATTACATGAACAAATAAGGCCAGTAACCCCATCTACCAATATTTGTAACAAATATCAAATTCTTATTTTATGTAATAGTAAAGCTTTAACAACTTTGCCATGTTAGCCACAAAGAATATTTCTTCATTTATTTCTTTTAATGTAGTGGATGACCATATATGACTGTATGCAATTTACTATTATCAATAACTTGGGATTGCTGGTCATTCTTAAGTCTGTATCAAATGAATGATTGTGACAGTAAAAATAATCTTTTAACTCTTAGTCCATAAAAAAAATCTACCTTGCTATATATTTTTCAAAAGCTATATTTTGCCAATGTTGCAGTATCGATTCTACTAATGAACCTGGTAATGGACCTAAATATGGGCGGCTAGTAAACCATGAAAGAAAATTTCCAAATGCAAGAATGAAAAGGACAGCCATACCTGGCACTATTTGCTGTAAAAGACATTGACGTCAATGAGGAAATATTATATGATTATGGACCAGTCAAATTACCATGGGAGCATAAGGTAAGATAATGCTTATTTTCATAATAATGTTATAACAGCATATGCCTTATAAATATATTTATATACAATTTCCAGTTGAGAAGTTGGTGAAAGTCTGAAATAGGTAATATTTGTTCACATCATTCCTTTAACTGATTCCATTCGAAATTGCACATACACTTGCACATGTACTACCACAAACACAAGTACAGTAGGATTGTCTGGTTTGCAAAGTCCATTGGTGTGATATTTTTTCTTCTGATCGTTGACTTGTCATGATGTGTTCAAGATTTGTATAATTATTCCTGTTTTCCCCATGAAAAAGAATATGGACTGAGTGAAATATTTCTAATTTTCTAAAATACATCCTGACCTTGCTCTCGCTACATGTATTTGTTAATTTTGCATGTGTATGGTATGGCAGTATGTCAGTAGATATATCCAGAAAAATATTTTTAATGGTTTGAAAATGCCTATTGTTTGGAATGTTGTTCGCTATTAGTTTGCCCATACTGAGTTTTGGACAGTCAAAACCGATATCTATCATTCAGCAAGATCAGCTAAAACAGGACAAACCTGGACTAAAATTCCTGGGAATAATGTACAACAATGTGACGACTGAGAACCATAATTATTTAGGTACTATTTATTATATATATATTCTGATTTTTCATTGCTAAACCAAAAAAAAATTTAAGTTGTCTTGGTGAAACAGTCATTAAAATCAATGTATTGGTTCATTTCAACTATGCATTTATTACCTTGAAGTGTTGAAAAAAAAAATCCAATAGCAAACCCGGAAAATTTATGAATTTCCCTACTTCAGTGCTAAAAATGGTTGAGCATGTGGGTGTGGTACACTGGCAAATGGCTGTGGATAATACAACCGAACATGATTCTGTCATTCGAGTCGTGTTTCAATAAGCTGACTTCAATTTCCATGATATAAAATATTACATTTAATTTGCTAAAATCATAACAAAGATCTGAGTATTCAAATCATATAACAAGAGGTCACAGTTCAAGTTGCATTTATGAATGAACAATGTGCCATACGATTTGAAGCATTAATTAATTAATTAGCTACATTTGATCCAAATATGAGTTTTCATTGGCCAGAGAAGTCAATTGTTAATGCCCGTTTACCCATGAGAGAGACCCCCCCCCCCAATCTTTAACATATTTTTAGCAAACAAGTTTTTTGGGCCACCATTCACTGAGCATGTACCTTTAATCCCTTTACAGTATTCAAAAAGAAACATGGATACAACTGATGCACAAAGGATAATCAGTATATCAGTTGAAAAAATTGCTTCAGATAGAAATCGGCTCTCATTCAGAAAACTGCGTATTGCCCCAAATATTCAAAAGATCCTGCTAGTATCTAATGTCATCAGCAAAGCTAAACTGGTTTTTTCAAGACAAATGATTATTGGGTTACAACAACAGCCCAGTTTGGAATTGGGATATCATGATTGCAAGCTAGAAACTATGTCAATATACAAGACTGAAGTGAATGTTACTGATAAGACACAGGAGTTGTTAAATCGTCATTCTAAGATCACAAAGTTGAGAAGTTGTATTCAGAAAGGGAGTATTAGGTCATGAATGGCAAAATTCTCCCCAGAGATGGTAATGGGACAAACATTTCAGTTTTTTTTTTAATTTACAACATGCTGTAATTTGGAGTGTATTTTAGTCCCCGTTCTAACGAAGTCCGTGCGTTCGTCCAGAGTCGTATCTCAGAATCCCTTGGACCGATTCCGTTCATTCTTTGCATGTGCCTAGTACTTTATGTGGCACATATGCACATGCAGTGGTTTAGTGATTCGATTCAAAATGGCCGACTGGCAGCCATCTTGTTTTTTGAAAATGTTGTATTTTTGACATGCTTTGTCAGTTTTCATTCAAATTTAGTACATAGATCATACATGTTAGGATACATGTCCCTGACCGTCTGTGAGTTCCTGAGTCTGTCCGTTCGTCCGTCCGTCCGTGCGTCAGTCAGTCTGTCCTGAGTCATATTTCAGAATCCTGTAGACCGATTCTGTTCATTCTTTGCATGTGCCTTGTGCCTTATGTGGGAGATACGCACATGCAGTGGTTTAGCGATTCGATTCAAAATGGCCAACTGGCAGCCATCTTGTTTTTTGAAAATGTTGTATTTTTGATATGCTTTGTCAGTTGCCATTCAAACTTGGTACATAGATTATACATGTTAGGTTACATGTCCATGCCGATTTTTTTCGTAATTGGATCTAAGATGGTCGGTATCTTTTTTTTTTTTTTATGCGGTATCTTGGACGTGCTCTGTCAGTTTTCATTCAAATTTGGCACATACATGTACTTTATACATGTTAGGATGCATGTCCATGACAATTTGTTTCAAAATCTGATTGACAGCCATCTGACTTTTTGGCCTTACTACTATTGATATTTCCACAATTTATGTACTATTTTCATTCATATTTGGCACATACATCATACATATCAGTGTGTTTCATAATCAGATCAAAGATGGCCGAATAATGGCTGTTTTTATTTTTGGCCATATTACTACTACACAGAACACGTGTTTTGATGTACCGTACTCGACCGGGTTAGCGCCCAGAGGCCTCAACTCAGAAAATCACGATTTTGTAGGGGTGGGCGCTTACCCGAGCACCCCCCTCGAAAGAGTGCAAATGAAAATTTTGATTCATCAAGTGACAGATTACGTCTTTGAGGGAAAATCAAATTACTAAATTAATTTGCGTCGTCATTGATTTTCACAATGAAGAAACAGAAATGATCACAAAAAATATGCACATTTTATTACAATATTAATTACGTACCACCATAATTTACGGAATTAAAAACATTTGAGTCTTTTGGAACACAGTCGAAGTCAAAATTGTCATATTATTTCCACTGACGAAGTTGTTGGATCGTACGCAAACTCTCGATGAAAATCACTTTCCGCCATGATGCAATTGCAGATTTGACCTACAGCAGCGTCGTTTGACCTAATGGGTCAAAGTTGGTTATTAACTAATCAGAATGCTGTGTTGTACTGACGCAAATTCCCGAAGACTTTCCGGTAACGCAATGCGGAAGTGAATAATCGATGTCGAAGTACGATCTGTTGGAATTGATTTCAGCGAATAAACGACATGGTTTTTCCAAAAAACTAGTAACTAGCCATTTTTGAGAATTAGACTGAATATGGCATGAAATATGTATCGCATTTTACTTGTATTAACAGGTCATTGTCGAAGCGTAGTTTACGCACGGTTACCGTGTTCTACGCATCCACAACATGTCACAGCGGTCGATGTCCACGCTGTATCATATAAAAACGATTACCAAGATTCGTTACGCAAGACCAAGTTTTAAATTAGTTGCATTTTGAAGGGATGGGCGCTTTGCCGAATGTGACCCTAAATATAAAAATTGCGCAAAAGTGGGGGGTGGGCGCTTGCTCGGGCATAGGCGCTAATGCGGTCGAGTACGGTAAATAGACAATCTGTTGTATACGCCACTTGGAACTCAAGTTTCAAGGACACGCTCGCGACAACCCCTCTGCTTTAATATGATGAGCACAAAAAGAACTTTCAAAAATTTAATGGGGACTGTGTCATTTTCAATGACTTGTAAACAATGTACCGGTAGTAGGGCTTGTAGGGCTTTTGAAATATGTTATAGAAAAGCTGACCTAATTTTATCCCACGTGTCCATTAGTAAATTTTCGCAGCTGGTTAAGTATTCAAAACAAGAAAAATTTTTGCATTATGCCTGTCACCTTTTTTGGGGAGAACAATGCCATTCCGGTTCCAGACCTTGGTCATGTATGGATAGATCTTGTGTGAACTTAATACATACATGTACATTGAACGTTTGCAAGTAATTTTGTTTCTCAGACTGGATTCAAAATGGCTGACTGGTGGTCATTTTGTTGTTAGTTTTGAATGTGGGGTGGGGGTTGGGGGAATTTTGTTGTAATGAATGTGGTTTCAGAGCTGTATCTGACATTAATTGACCAGGATGGATCTGATTCAGAATGGTGGAATGCTGTTATAAAGTATGCCTCTGACATATATTGATTGATGGCAATCAAACTACTATTCCTATGTCATTTCTTTCATGCTCTGATTCAAAGTGGCTGACTAATTTCAGTTATGTTTACTGTTAAAATAAGGATGACTCTTGTCATATCATGAAATGACTTGTTTTGGTAAAAAATTGTTTACTGGTAGCCATTTTTTATGAATTCTTTACCAGATCGCTGACATGCTTGAATATGCTTCAAACATCACATAAGCATCAAACTTAATGTTGTACATTTCCATATATATGGAACTGAATCTCGCTCATACATGAACAGATTTTGTTTACTACATGGTATATGCATTTTTCACATATAATGGTATTTAAAACATTATGTTGAAAAAGTAACGTGAAATAGCTGTGCTATTTCCAATGACTTGATTTTCTTGTATGCTGTTGAGTGAGATTAAATATAAATATTTATTGCTCTAAAATCTTTGTCTTCTTCTATTTGTATTGCTTTTGTAGATATTAAACTTGCAACAAACACATGGCATACCAGCATGTACCAGGGTGTCACGTATTACCAGAACGCACATCATCTGATGAAATCAGTTGTCTGTTAGCCAAGTCTCAAGTACCAGGGTGCGACATATTACCAGACCACACGTCACCAGATGGAATCAGTTGTCAGTTAGCCAAGTCTCAAGTTCCAGAGTGTGACGTATTACCAGACTGCACATCACAGGACGGAATCAGTTGTCAGTTAAGCAAGTCTCAAGTACCAGGGTGTGACATATTACCAGACCACACATCACCGGATGGAATCAGTTGTCAGGTAGCCAAGTCTCAGGTACTTGGGTCTGACACAATACCAGACCGCACATCACCGGATGGAATCAGTTGTCAGTTAGCCAAGTCTCATGTACCAGGGTGTGACATATTACCAGACCGCACATTAACGGATGAAATCAGTTGTCAGGTAGCCAAGCCTCAAATACCAAGGTGTGACATATTACCAGACTGCACATCACAGGACGGAATCAGTTGTCAGTTAGCCAAGTCTCAAGTACCAGGGTGTGACATATTACCAGACCACACATCACCTGATGGAATCAGTTGTCAGTTAACCAAGCCTCAAGTACCAAGGTGTGACATATTACCAGACTGCACGTCACAGGACGGAATCAGTTGTCAGTTAGCCAATTCTCAAGTATCAGGGTGTGACATATTACCAGACCACACATCACCAGATGGAATCAGTTGTCAGTTAGCCAAGTCTCATGTACCAGGGTGTGAGATATTATCAGACCACACATCACCGGATGGAATCAGTTGTCAGTTAGCCAAGTCTCAAGTACTAGGGTGTGACATATTACCAGATCGCACATCACCGGATGGAATCAGTTGTCAGTTAAGCAAGCCTCTAGTACCAGGGTGTGACATATTACCAGACGACACATCACCGGATGGAATCAGTTGTCAGGTAGCCAAGTCTCGGGTATTTGGGTCTGACACAATACCAGACCGCACATCACCGGATGGAATCAGTTGTCAGTTAGCCAAGTCTCAGGTACCTGGTTCTGACATATTACCAGACTGCATTTCACCGGATGGAATCAGTTGTCAGTTAGCCAAGTCTCAAGTACCAGGATGTGATGTAATACCAACCACACAACACCTGATGGAATCACCACTCAGTCAATCCAGTGTCAAGTACCACAGTGTGACATATCGTCAGACCACACATTATCCGATGAAATTAGTAGCCCGTTAGCTGAGATTGTTACTGATCGTCACTTGAACGCTGCTCCATTAACAAATGTTTTTTACGAACAATACTGACTCAGAATATGGCTGTACATGATTTGTGATGTTTCCATAATTCAGTGCGGATGAAATATCCTAAACAGGCTGGACAGGGAACATATTCAGTTGCAGCTATATGATATGATGGTCTTTTAAAGGGAATTAAAAAACCCTTTCTAGCCTTGAGTACTTCCACATTATGTGCATGATTTCCTTTGTTTGTTAGCTTTTGCCACAGCAATTTTCTTTTAGCGCTTCTGTATTTGAAACTCAACACATGAGCTACATCTGGTTCTTCACTATGCTTGCTTTCAAAATGCCTAGGTAACTTTGCAACTGGCTTCATACAGTACACACAATACTGGTATTTGTCCCATTTCCTTTTTTCTTTGTGTTATTTGCTGTAAGAACCAACACAGATGAAGTTTCAGATACAGTTGCCTTATTTTTGAGAGGATGATGAAGTATCAGGTTTCAAAACAGCACATACATTACTTGAACATTTGTTTTCTTCAACATCTTTTCCAATGCTTAATGACTGAAATTGGGGTGTAATGTTAAACACCTCTGACTCACAATCCGACGATTCAGATGTAGAGGCTCCATGATCATCATAATCCTCACCATAACTTTTATTTCTAGACATTTCATTAAATAGCTTTCTTTGTGATGTGCAGTCTGGTAATATGTCACACCGTGGTACTTGAGACTTGGCTAACTGGCGACTGATTCCATCCGGTGATGTGTCGTCTGGTAATATGTCACGCCCACATTTCTGTGCATATTTGTTCAAGCACATGGTAGCACGTATTGGATTCTCTAAATCCTGGAGACAGGCAAACACATACAGATTGGTTTTCAGAACACCAACCGACTCTCTCTTATCCATAAGCAATGTGACTTGATTTTTCACATGGTGTGTCAGAATGACCGGAACATTTCTACCTCTTTTTCCTCTTATTTCAACTCGTTCAAACAACTGACATAGGGCTTTCTCCCAATCCGACAAATGACATGCTTCTTCCATGTTTGCTCCACGAGATTCCCTGAAATCTGTAATTGTTATACGTTCCATCTCGCCACTTCTTTGACGATTGAAGATAATTAACTGTATGAGGGTGACTTCACTTAGCTTCTTCCATGACGTTTTACAGGTGTTTTCTTTAAGATTTTCATAATTGTGCTGCTTTTTTCAGATATTTGTTCATCCTTACAACATCTTCCACTAATGGTAGATCGTTTCGTTTGTTTCTCTTTTGTTCTAGCTTTGAGCTTAGTGCATGAGAACTAATTTTTTGAGCCCACTGCATCTCACACAACTTGAGGAACCTTGTATATGCTATTTCCATATTAGAATTTTCACTCTTTATGGCATCAGTTATACAGATTGCAGCACGCTTTTTCAAGGCATGTCCCAACATCAACGCTAGAGATAGTTTTCCAGCTTCATTTGTGCAGCTTCGATTACAGCATCAAATTTTGTAGGATGAATAAAATCCCTTAAACAAGAGTCTTCTTTACTCTGCTTCCTCAACTCTAAAAGTAGTCTTGCTAGTTCCCTCATCTTTTGTTTGACATACTGATGTCAGGTAGAGGCAGTACCAACTTTGATGTATTCTCTGTAGCCATATTCTACAATCAGATCATCATTTCCTGCTGTAATTGACACATCATCCTGAATCATTTGGGATAAAAAAATTTCAGCCATACCAGCATTTTTACTATGAGGTGACAACATTCCGGCAACTTGCTGTATACGATTATGAAATGCCTGCTGTGGTGCTTTTTGAAACATCCAGACTGTACATGATTTGTGATATTTCCATAATTCAGTTCGGATGAAATATCCCAAACAGGCTGGACAGGGAACATATTTAGTTGCACCTATCTGATATGATGGTCTTTTAAAGGGAATTAGAAAACCCTTTCCTGCCTTGAGTACTTCAACATTATTTGCATGATTTCCTTTGTTAGCTTTTGCCACAGCAATTTTCTTTCAGCATTTCTGGATTTAAAACTCAACACATGAGCTACATCTGGTTCTTCACTATGCTTGAGAATCCAATACGTGCTACCATGTGCTTGAACAAATATGCACAGAAATGTGGTTTGACTTGCCCTGAATGTTTCAACTCAACCAATCTTAAGAAAGCAAATTGCAACTATGTCTCAACTTTTCAACTTGAAAGACAATGGACAGGAAATTTTGGCTGGTTTTTTGGGTCATTACATCAGAGTTCATAGGAAGTTTTATAGGCTCCCACAAGACACCCTGCAGATCGCTAAAGTCAGCAGAATTATACTTGCTTGTGAAAGAGGATCTGTGGAAAAGTACAAGAACAAATCACTTGATGACATAGAGATTGACTTGAATGGTAAGTATGGATTTACTTTAACGTACATGTATGCCAGAATATTTTCAATGAATGTGGTGATGGTATGTTCTTTTTTACCGCCCTATATTCGTGAAAGTAATTTCTGATTGGATGAAGTCATTTCGAAATTGTATTTATGCCAAAGCCACAGTTCCTGTGGTTGGCAAAATGGTTTTCAACTGCAGTTTTGAAATTTTTAAATGTTATTCTAAAATTGTTAACTTTATCGTAAATCACATTTATGCCTAAACAAAAATGGATGTTCTTACATCAAAAAAAAAATTAATTTCTCATTACTATTGTATGCTTCATCAATATGTGTGTTTATTTCAGAGGTTTCAGATGATGAAGAATCAGTGCTGATTGATATCAAGACTCCTGAAGGTATGTGAGAGTTATAATACTGGAAAATCAAGAATTTATGGATGGATTGACGATTAGAAACAAGGTGGCTGAATGTCAATCATTTCAGTGTTAAAAAAATCATAATTAAGCATCAGCTTCTGGATCCATATCTCTGACATGTTTATGTTCCAACTATATTACTATAAACAAAACTATACATCTTAAGTTTGATAACTAACTGGGACTGTGCCATGCATGGCTTGTTTTTTATAAAGGGGAAATAAAATCCAACCATGAAACTATTACATTACGTTATTCTTCATGAACAGCGTCTGTGTTTGCACACACTGTCACAGATCAGTACATTTCCGAATCTTTATTACTTTCATTATACCTGGTATTTTTTCAGCACCTACTGAGAAAACAGCAGATTCAGCTGTATGTAAGATAGAACCGTATTTGATACTAGAATCCAGTTTTAGGAATCTCAAGAATGGGAATGAACTTTCTGATGATATTGTCAATTCTGCTGTCTATCCTGCCACTCAAAAAAGAGAGGTAACTTAAAGTTATATTAATTTAAAGTTATATTAATTACTTCACTGAGTCTGTGTCACATGTACATCATTGTAATTAGATAAGAAATAATTTGTGTACACTATAGCATGCTGTACAGTTATCATGTGCTAGATAATATAATTAAAAAATAGAAATGATAATATTATAAAAGCTAAATTAAATCTTGTTTAAATTGTTAATACAATAGGGGACATTATACTATATAGTTTTTTATGAATTGCAGGATTCATTTTTCTTCTTTCTTTTTCATTTACATTTTACTTGATTCTTCCTTTTAGTTCAGCATGAGCTTGCTTATCCTAAAAGAAGGGCATCTGGCAAAAGTGATGCTTTTTTCACTCAGACTTCATCTAGTGTAAAGAAAAAAAGCAGACAGATGCCTCAAGGTATGGAACTGTTTCAGTATGTAGCTGCCAAAATTTCAATGTGTATTGCACCTCATAGACTATGACTTTATGATGTCTATTTAAACAATAATGAACGACCCGCCAACCTATAATGGACGAAAGCTCACTCCATTATGAGTTGACAAAGAATTTATTATTGTTATTTTTTGAAGCATTTTCAATATCAGTGGATTTGCTGCCACTAAAAAATGGAAAATTTCGAGAAAAATCCACAGTGAACAGAACTGTTTCGCAGTCACTGGCCTGTAAATCTGAATAATTTAAAATGTCTTTCTGAAAATTGTATTCACAATCTCATATGGCAAACTAAGAAAGAAACTAGTTTTTATCCATCAAATATTCTTGTAATTAAATAATTCACAGTGTGGTGTGGAGTAGCATTGTAGTGGTCGCCCGAGTGAACGGCACACAGTGACTAGTACTTTTGGTGTCCGTCACGACCTTGCACTATGCTATGCTAGACCGCCGCCTATGGACTGACGGAATTGACTGTGCATAGGAGTGTGTACCATGGGTACATGTACGTTGTCGTATTGTTACCCAATCCAGCAAGTGTTTTCAAACCATTGAGGTGGATTTTATTGGCGACAGTCCTGTAATAGCTATTTTCAAATGCTACGAGAGGCCCATGATTTGATGAATACTTCAAGCCAAACGAATGCGTAGCGAGTGAGTGAACATGGCTGGAAAGCTAGTGGGTGTTAGCCATCCTACAAACAGTGATTTTAATCTTGCTGTATAAATAACAAGTCATTGTTAACGACACAGTCCCCGTCCAAAATTTTGTGATTTGACATATCAATTTGATGCTGATGAAGTCATTGAGATTAGATTGAAACCATTAATAGGAGATGGATTTGTAAAAAAAATATGATTTATTGCTTTTACATGAGACTTGGACAATCATATTGAATCAAATTACAAAAATAATGTTCGTGTTGATGTATCTATTGGTATACTGTTTTTGTACAAAATTTAAACAGAAATATTCATTGCATTCATAGGAAAGTAGGCATGGGTACCATGAAAAACAAAATGGCCGCCATATTTGTTTGAATCACGAAAAAAGTATGACGTGCACCTATAACCAAATGTGTATGATCATCATTCCAAGTTTAATCCAAATCGACCCAGTCATCTTTGAGAAACAGCCTCGGACATGTGAAAATGACGATTTAGCGCTTTTACATTAAAATTGGGCATCGGCCAGCCATATTGAATTGAATCACAAAAACCATGCTGGTGCAGATGTATCTCTTGGTATACTATCTCTGTACAAACTTTAAACAGAGACATTCATTGCATTCAAGATAAAGTAGCATGAGTACCATGAAAAACAAGATGGCCGCCATATTTGTTCGAATCACGATAAAAAAATGACGTGCAACTACAAACCAATATGTATGATCATCATACCAACTTTGATCCAAATCGGCCCAGTCATCTCTGAGAAACTGCTGCAGACACGTTTAGGTATCAGAAATAGCAAATTTTACATCCAAAATGGCCACAAGTCGCCCATTGTTGCTCCGATAATAAAGTAACTTGACGCGTATATGTAAGATATTATGTCTTCATGTAAAGTTTGAATGAAATCAGTCAATTGGTGTTTGAGATATAGCTCCGTACGTACATACATAGGAATGGACGGACGGACGGACGGACGGATGGAACTAACCCAAAATGATAGTCCCCGTTTTCGGACTTCGTTCGAACGGGGACTAAAAAAAAGACACCTGACAACAATCTTGTTTCACAAATAAGTGTAGTACTACTATTCATTTTTCTGTACTCACACTCTGTAAACATAGCAGCATCTGCTTGGTTGAATCACCCCGGGTTAACCTTAGTTCATTGACACGATTAGGGACATGACAGCGGCATCAGTCGTAGAATCTAGAAGCATGCCTACTAGATGAAATGCTTCAGCCGAGCGTGCTTTAACGTAGAGAGCTAACGAGGATGCTTGCAATTTCTCTTCTTAAATAGTTTCTCCTTTATTCGTTTTCGAAAACTACATTGTAATCAAATCCATGGTACAGGGATCAATAATGGGATACATTATTGCAAATAATCTGCTGCATTGACATCATAAAATCCACTGATATTGATAATGCTATAATATAATTAAATATAAGGTTTACTTTAAAATTGCATTACATCATTTATTACATATCCATGTTGATTTGTTTTTGTTATGTTTGACTGACTGGTGGTCATTTACAAAACCATAAAAAATCAACATATGAAAATGTCATTTAATTTGAAATTACTCATAGGATATTACTTATACACCTTGTTTTGATTTTGAGTGATGGCAATTTTTCAACTATTATTTCAAACAACTTCTTTTTGAAAATCTAAACAATTTTGCAGCAACAGATTTTGATTTGCGGCTGTCTATTTACCTTGTTACTTTGTAACAGTAGATTTACTTGATATTTTCTTTTTGTGTTAGGTGCAGAATATAAGATATGGAGTGTTGAAGAACAGATGGCTGTTAAAAATTATTTTTCGCAAGATATTAGACTTCTACACATGTCTGGAAAGGCTGCTTGCAGTAGTTGTTTACAACAGAATCCAGTTTTGTGCCATAGGTCCTGGAAAAATGTAAAAGATTGTGTTCGTAATTTGATTACGGTACATAAGAGGCGGAAGGATAAATGAATTCTGTTATTATTGCTGCCAGATGTTATATAATAATGTGGTATACGTCAAACTGTAAAAGAACTGCTAAAGAGCCGCCAGTTCATATTTGCTACCACACCTGATTCTACATCTCACCTCATCAGGTGCTCGGCTATGGTAGTATTAAACTCTTTTTATAGAAAGGGAATCGTTCCAGCAGGATTATGATTTAAGGTATAGATACAGGTTCTTGGGCACTTGGGAGTGAATTTTTTTTTTTTTTTGCTTTTTTTATCCAAAGTCTTGGCTATAGATTGTTAAAATTTCGCAGTATTGTGAATAGTGGAACATACTCAAAAGACGATTTTAAATTATAGAAAACAGGTACAAACATTTTCTTTTTTGAATGTTTAGCAAGATTTAGCAAGGCTGTACATAAATAATCAAAAAGAAACATGGTGAAAAAAGTAATGACGGGATCTCCATATTATGCACTGTATTTAACTTTTTTCAAAACAATAATAGGTTGTTGTCAAAATAGTGTGAGAATTTCAAGACAAACTAACATAAACTGTGGGAGCTAATTAATTTCCAATCTCTGTGACTAACCAGAAAACACGAACAGAGATAATGCCTGTTTTATGAAAGTGACGACGTTAATCGTCTACAAAAATGGCTATTGCATCACAACGACATGCCAAAATCCATCATACATCGATGCTTGCTGATGTTCAATTGTCAGATAAAAAATAAAATAAAAATATTTACAATTCAAGGGAAACGGACGTAAAATTGTCTGCAGAGTCAACACCTTGCGCGAAAACTGTCACGGTGTCGTGTTATCATTTCCACTGAGTGAGGGGCACAATGGATCACGTAAAGCTGATGAGATATTCATACAGTTATATAAACATTGCGGATTGAGTCTAAATTTACTTTCCCTCAAACCTTAAAAAAATACATTGTATGACTCAGTTTTTCGTGATCTCCAGTGAAATGGACCATGCGAAGTTAGACGACCAGTTTGAAATGGGCCGTAATATTTTGCTACACAACGGCTATTTGCAGTTTTTACTACTCAATCAGTCAACTGCCTGTGAGAAAAAATCTAAATGGGAGGGAAAATATTGTAAATCGAGACAGGTTTCATTCAACTAAAGATGAGATGGGTCGATAAAAATTAAACGAACCCTGACCTCTGGAAGTACCCGATTTATAGAGTGCCTTAGTACCAGAGGTTGCAGAGCATACATACAATGTACTTTTCAACATCGCTACAGGTGCATGCTAGCTGACAAGGGGTTTCCGATTGAGGTAACCAAGATGGCATCACAGAGTGCTTCATTTTTCCGTGGTGCTTAAAAACAGAATCTTGTTGGCAATTTTTCTGTAATTTCCAGGGTATTTTTTTATTTTTAATTAACCAAGCATTTTACGAGCATGCCATTGACAAGTTATCGATACAGCTCAGCAATGGTGTTTATCCATTGCATTGCAATGCTATCAGCAGGGTGATCTCTACAGCAAAACGAAAAATGTTTACTTTGTATACTTCAGTTTTAAAATACCTTGGGAGAAAAAAAATGTGTGAAAACAAAAATATTTAGTAATATAACAATATGCCAGGCTAGAAGTTGTTGACATGTTGCGAGATAAGGGTGAAACTGTTTACTTATCATTTACAACTGTAAGCAACGTAAACAAACTTCGGGACTTTTAATCACATACGTGTGCCTCGGTTCCCTCTATTTTAAAATCGTTTTTTTGAGTGTTTCAGCATTGACAATGCTCCAAAATTTTAACATTATCTAGCCAAGACTGTCTGGGTAAGAAAAAGCAAAAAAAAAATAATTCACTCAAAGTGCCCACGAACATGCATCTATACCTTAAGGCCACTTCATTGTTATTGCAATGAATCTCACACTGTCAGATATTGTGGTCAAATCTATGCAGGTTGTTGTAACCTTTGCAGTTGGGTCATACCTTCATTAATTTCTGATAACTGGTACTATAGAAACAGTGACAGGTTCTTAAAGCGACAATAGATTTTGAAAATTTTTGTTTAAATATACCTACATAAAGATTACCAAAATACTGTTTTAGACATAATTGCGTGGAGATTGGTCAGCCTTTCAAGCTGGGAACGTATTTGACCCAGGGCCCTCAGTAAGTTATCATGTACTGTAATTTTTCATCAAAACTGGAATTCAATAGATGGAGACCATGACGCAACCGTGCCCCCCCCCTTATTTCACTGACAATGATTTAATGTACAATGTCCGTTTATGCTATGCTTTCAGTGTCTGCAGGAAATGTTTTATTAAAATGAAAATATCGATAGTTGCATCTATTGTCGTTTTAACTACAGTGGTCACAAAAAAATTATGTCTTTATACTGAACTGAATGTGTGATCAGGTGAAACAAACCTATCTCTGCTACTCAGTAATACTACATGTGCACTTGTCCTACATTCTAAAAAAACATGTTACACTGATTGGTCTTATGGTAATCATGTCAATCAAAATCATGCTTTGCTCCAAAAGCCAATAGCAAGTTTGAGATATTCTGTGTACATCATTTGTTACTTAGGATGAATTATAAAAACATAATTGGATTCTAGAAATGTAAATGTTATTGAATTGAGCTCAATCTGAAATAAGTGGCTGAATTCATGGCTTCATTAATGGAGTTCCTGTGTTCTTTGTTATGATTAATTAATATTTTCATGTATTTCTACCTCCATATATTTTGTTTTTCATCAAATAAATCCTAAAGCAAGGTGGTCGTTGCACCATGGCCTGGTTGATAATGGACTTGTACCAATGCACACAATGCGTGTGAAATACATTGTTTACGTGTAATTCAAACACCCGCTGCGCCGACCACCACCCTTTAAGTTTATGGGCATAAGCATTTAGATCATTTACAATGATCATTTTGTGCATTTGATCTTAGGTGTACTTGAGTTCCAAACAGGTTTATTCCTTCCACTACCATAGTTATCTGTGGTCATCCACAACATGGTCTTGTTTAAATGTTGGAGTACCGTATGCTCTATCTCACCTAAATTTGGGATGGAAAATTACCACCTTTTCATGCTGGAAGTTTGAAAATAAGAATAAACATTTTGTTTGATATTGCATTCCAACAGAAACAAAAATATACTAAAAATATTTACAAATTTTCTATACATAATGCCACATGTGGCTGAGAAAAAACACAACTATGGAAAACTCCCTGCCTATACTATTAACAAGTACACTTTGATCTCTGCTCATTTCTCATTATAATGTAAGAAAGGAATATGTATTCCTTCAAACTATTGCAAATAAAGTTGGTTAGTAGAAAATAGCGTGATGATATTCTGTGTGAAAGTTGTATCAACCAGATTCCAACCCCATTCTATTTTATCGAATTCAAAATTTGGAAACAATGCTAGATAAATACTGATACGAGTTCATTGCTCTGAGAATTACAGTTGCAGTTTATGCAACTATCAGTGTTGTCCCCTACTGGAGATGTACATTGCCATTTTGTACAAAAAAAGTTAAAAAGAAATGCTTGCTTCCCTAATAAAATTGTGCAGAACGAGAGGGGAGCAGCTACCTTCCCTACCCAATTTTCAGCACCACTAAGTTATTGAACGATGTTGTATATACAAAAATATCCACACCTATTTTTATTTATACATTCAATCACTTAACATCCATTGGAATGGATGATAATGGATAAATGAAAAGTGACATGACAAAGAAAAAACAATTAAAAATTTAGGAAGTGTTGCTGTCTAAATTCAAATCAGATTTACAAATATTAAACTAAAGGTATTCACAGAGATTTAATGCTCAAGCAAATTTGTGAATATTTTGTATACATAAATGGAATGTTTTTGTGCTGGGCATAGACAGGGCAAGGCATCACAAATTGTTTTTCATTTTTTCGATCTGATTTTTGTTACAGAGAAGACATACCTAGCATTTGCTGGTAACTGAGTGTATGAGTTTCAATTCTCTATAACAAATATTTGACAATCTTACTGCCATTTGTGAATTGCACTTATATGTGTGAATGCTATGCTATTGTTCATATCAGTTCGAGGACATGTGAAGTGACACTTTGCACATGAGGGAGTGACACCCCCGAGATTTTCCACGTCCTCTGAAAAAAAATCGCGTCCTCAGAAAGGTGGTCCTCAGTATGATAGTCAAAGGCAGGTCCTTGAAGAAATGGTCTGATTGCTAAACTCTACTAACCCATGTATACCTACAATAATATTAAATTATGTAATTAAATATCAAGCCTGTAAACCCACTAGAAAGTGACGTCCTCGGAGACTGGTCTAGAAACCGAGTCCTCTGAGCATATAGTAATGCGTGCGTGTGTGTGTGTGCGTGTGTGTGCGTGTGTGTGCGTGCGTGCGTGCGTGTGTGTGTGTGTGTGTGTGTGTGTGTGTGTGTGTGTGTGTGTGTGTGTGTGTGTGTGTGTGTGTGTGTGTGTGTGTGTGTGTGTGTGTGTGTGTGTGTGTGTGTGTGTGTGTGTGTGTGTGTGTGTGTGTGTGTGTGTGTGTGTGTGTGTGTGTGTGTGTGTGTGTGTGTGTGTGTGTGTGTGTGTGTGTGTGTGTGTGTGTGTGTGTGTGTGTGTGTGTGTGTGTGTGTGTGTGTGTGTGTGTGTGTGTGTGTGTGTGTGTGTGTGTGTGTGTGTGTGTGTGTGTGTGTGTGTGTGTGTGTGTGTGTGTGTGTGTGTGTGTGTGTGTGTGTGTGTGTGTGTGTGTGTGTGTGTGTGTGTGTGTGTGTGTGTGTGTGTGTGTGTGTGTGTGTGTGTGTGTGTGTGTGTGTGTGTGTGTGTGTGTGTGTGTGTGTGTGTGTGTGTGTGTGTGTGTGTGTGTGTGTGTGTGTGTGTGTGTGTGTGTGTGTGTGTGTGTGTGTGTGTGTGTGTGTGTGTGTGTGTGTGTGTGTGTGTGTGTGTGTGTGTGTGTGTGTGTGTGTGTGTGTGTGTGTGTGTGTGTGTGTGTGTGTGTGTGTGTGTGTGTGTGTGTGTGTGTGTGTGTGTGTGTGTGTGTGTGTGTGTGTGTGTGTGTGTGTGTGTGTGTGTGTGTGTGTGTGTGTGTGTGTGTGTGTGTGTGTGTGTGTGTGTGTGTGTGTGTGTGTGTGTGTGTGTGTGTGTGTGTGTGTGTGTGTGTGTGTGTGTCTGTGTGTGTGTGTGTGTGTCTGTGTGTGTGTGTGTGTGTCTGTGTGTGTGTGTGTGTGTGTGTGTGTGTGTGTGTGTGTGTGTGTGTGTGTGTGTGTGTGTGTGTGTGTGTGTGTGTGTGTGTGTGTGTGTGTGTGTGTGTGTGTGTGTGTGTGTGTGTGTGTGTGTGTGTGTGTGTGTGTGTGTGTGTGTGTGTGTGTGTGTGTGTGTGTGTGTGTGTGTGTGTGTGGCTACTTCCGAGGACCTTTTTCATAGTCCTCGGAAAACATAATTTATATTAATAGTTAATTCGATTATTAATACGTTTTGCGTAGCTTAGGTTTAGTATCGGGGGAAGGTATGGTTCACGTTATATTAATATAATTATACCATACCTTACCCCGATACTAAACCTAAGCTTCGCAAACATATCTATGTTCAGTCACGGGATATTCAACTCTTGTTTGATTAAACTTAATTAAAATGCAATTCTCCATTGTATTGCATTGTAATTGAGTTTAATTAAACTCCAATTAAAACGCAACCCTATATAGGAACGCGTTTTAATCGAGTTCATATCGCAACTATATTAAAATTTAATTCAACTATATTAAAAGTTAATCCAATGGAGTCCTCGGAACATATTGCAATACAAGTGTGTGTGTGTGTCCGTCCGTCAGTCTGTTCCACTGATATCTCAAGAACCATACATCAGTTTTTGATGAAACTTGGTGCATATGTAGATGCGCTGGGCCATTGCGCAGATTTGATTAGGTTTTGGTAAAAATCCATGCATATTAATTACCTAATTTGCATGATAATTAGCTGATTTTTGGCTGTTTCATGACTGTTCCACTGATATCTAAAGAACCACTCATTGGATTTTGATGAAACTTGGCACACATATGCTCCAAACTAATGCGCAGATTTGATTAGTTTTGGGTAAAAATCTATGCAATATTAATTACCTAATTTGCATAATGATTAATCAATTTTTGGCTTTTCCACTGATATCTCAAGTACTAATCATCACATTTCAATAAAACTTGGTACATAGATGTCATAGGACACTGCACAAACCTTAAAGTTTTTAGGGTAATATCAGTAGATATTAATTACCTAATTAGCATAATTAATTAATTTTCAGCTTTTGATATTTCAAGTAGTAATTGTCACATTTCAATGAAACTTGGTACATAGATGTCATAGGACACTACACAGACCTGATAGTTTTTATGGTAATATCAGTACATATTAATTACCTAATTTGCATAATTAATTAATTTTCCGCTTCTGATATTTCAAGTAGTAATCATCACATTTCAATGAAATTTGGTACATAGACATCATAGGACACTGCACAGACCTGATAGTTTTAGGCTAATATCAGTATATATTAATTAGCTAATTTGCATAATTAATTAATTTTCAGCTTTTGATATTTCAAGTAGTAATCATCACATTTCAATGACACTTGGTACATAGATGTCATAGGACACTGCACAAACCTGACAGTTTTTAGGGTAATATGAGTACATATTAATTATCTAATTTGCATAATTAATTAATTTTCAGCTTTTGATATATCAAGTAGTAATCATCATATTTCAATGAGACTTGCTACATATATCTTCTAGGATTATGCAGAGACCTAATTAGTTTTAATTGGATATTAATTACCTAATTTGCATAATGTTCCACTGATATATAAATAACCACAAATTGGATTTTAATGAAACTTTTAAAGAGAACTATGCAGAAACCCAATTAGTTTTTGGTAAATATTTATGCTTATTAATCTCCTAATTAACATAATTAATTAACACTGATATCTCAATTACTGATCATCACATTTGAATAAAATTTGGTACATAAATGCTCTAGGACAATAGACAGGCCTGATTAATTTTGGGTTAAAACTTATTCATATTAATTCTCTAATTAGCATAATAATTCATAATTTTTTTGTTCTGTTCTGTTCATATTAGTTATCTGATGTACATAATTAGATTTCAGCTTTTCTATCAATATCTCATGTACAAGTAATTATGAATTAATTTTTTATGTGTCTTCAATACTCTCAGCACACGGGAGTTCTTTCTAAGCTTTCTTTGATTTTAAGTTGTGTTTCAAAATGGCTATTTTGGATACGATACCTCCAGTAATATTCAGTTGATCTCTATCAAACTTATAGCTGATATTTAGTTGGTCTGTATAGATTGATCTATAGAGTTGATCTTACAAAAATTGTATTATTTTTTAAGTGTGTATACTGTCTATTGGGGGAACTGAAGAGTGTAGTTATTAGGGCCTTTGGCATGCAAGTTGAAAATCGTGAGTTCCAATCCCATGCCTAGATTTATTAGTAACGGTTATCAACATTTTCACTTTTTCTTGTTACAGCATTTTTTATGATTATCATAATATGGAACATTATCATAGAGGCCCCTTTTG